>NC_134826.1:156057317-156146270 GCF_004210375.1 Tachypleus tridentatus | reverse complement strand
TTCATAAGCAGTGTATCTAAATAAGGGATGAATATTTTAAAGAAACGTCATAAGCAGTGTGTCTAAATAAGGGATGAATATTATTTTAAAAAACGTCATAAGCAGTGTATCTAAATAAGGGATGAATATTATTTTAAAGAAAACGTCATAAGCAGTGTATCTAAATAAGGGATGAATATTACTCTGAATTTTATATGTCCCTTTCGCCTACATGTCGCATTAAGTACTTTCAGTTTGAAAAATCAATACATGTTGTGAAAGATAAACGATAGAATATTTATGAAACTACCGGTATTCAAGCTTTGTGTTACAATAGGAAGGAAAAAGGCTTGGGGCACTTTGTCGCAGTGGTTCAGGGCTTCTCGGGCAATCATAAGACCGAAAATTATGTGAAACTGGTTGAGGCTCTGGTGAAGATCAAGGGCAAAATGGGCTGCAGGATGACACTGAAACTTTATATCCTTGACACTCATCTTGATAAATTCATGGAGAACATGAGAGCAAACTCAGAGGAGCTAGGCGAGCGCTTCCACCATGATATACTGGTCTTTGAACGCCGCTACCAAGGGGCGTATAACGAAAACATGATGGGAGACTATATTTGGGGACTGATACGTGAAAGTGATTTACATGACAGTCGCAAATCTCGAAAAACTACTCACTTCTAAACATTTTGTATAACTTTAGTATAAATACATGTAAATCTTGATTCATATGTTGTTTTATTCAGACGTTATGTGAATGAAAATGTGCAATTTGCCCGTTTTACATAAAAAATAGGTTAATTTCTAAATTTCATTATCCAGGTCACAAAAGCAAAGCTTGAAGGAATAATGGCCATTTCCTGTACTTTTACAACATAAGCAATTAAGAAATAGCACATACTATCCAGGAACAAAATTTATATTACATAGAGTAGTCATAAAAAGGTGCTTCTTTTATGTATAGAATGTAATTATTTTTCAATATTATAATTTATGAAACATGGAACATAATAAAACAACTTTGTGTAATCCTTCAGAGGAAACTGCACAGCTATTGAACGTATAGCTTACGAGATGGCTGAACAACAGGCCAGCGAAGGCGTGGTATACAGTGAGGTCCATTATCGACCTGCAAACTTGGCCAACATGAATACCAGCGATGATCTCTTCGGTACTGAAAGGGTAACCTACAGAAAGGTTCTCGAACTAGTAACGAAAGGGTTTCAGCGAGCAGAAAAAGATTATGGCATAAAACACGTTCTCTCCTTAACTGTGGTAGAGAAAATGCTGGTAATGAAAAATTGTTACTGTTTAATATACGTTAGGCTGCTTCTAGTAATAATATAGTTGTAGTTACTGTTGAGGTGTTTAATTTTGAAATCTCTATTAAGCAGCTTTTCTTTTTTTTTTTTGACGCATATAGGAGTGGTTGCATCAGAGACTACAGCCATTTATCGAAAGACCTAGTCGCTCCTCAAAATGTATTTGAGAAAGATGATTGTTATGTGATAACTTAAGTGTTTTAAATGGTTACCGTGTTTGTTGTCTTGCTTGATCTGTATTTTACGAGTGAAAACCTAGGAAAATGAAGAGGGTGTTAAATGGACTTTGTTCAAGCTAGGTTAAGTAAATTATATACCTAAATTAACTTTGAAATAAAATGTGTGGCTTGAGTCGTGTTTCATGAGAGACTAGGTAAATACCTTAGTTTCAAACTCTGCATGTGATCTACAGATTACTGGTAAGCTGTATTCTGTTTAATTTCACATGACTGCAAAGGTAAGGTTATTTCCATATAGCTATGATAGACTAGCAAAATAAAAGGGCCTACCGTCATCCCTTTTCTGGCTAAATAGAGATTTACTGATAGTAGTCACCATTCAAATAACATATTTTGTTTTAGGCATTTGTGATGTATTTACCACGAACATTTTATAATTTAATGACTACGACAAGGAGGTAAGGAAAAGCCATGAATTTCAATTTAAAACTTCTTTAAAAAAGATAATTAATTAAGTAACCATAATATAATGAAACAAAATGCATATATGATAAATAAAATATTAATATAAACGATAATGACAAGTTAAAATATTTAAAATAAGTATAGATAAAATATTATCATAAATAAGGTAAAAATGTATAAATATACAAAAATAAATATACTTTAAACTCCTGAAATACTTACGATGAATCATTTCTAAAAATATAAAGCTTTCATACCTGTAATGCTTTAAATAATATTATCTAAATACAGTTACAAGGAGAAACATGATTTTTATATTTCTTTAATTTATTTTATTTAATTATTAGTAACTTTCAAATTCATATCTTTTATCATAATTACCGTTATGTTCATATTTACATGTCAACGTTTTTAACCTAACATTTAAATTTGGCATTAACACTGTTTTGTGTTTATATAGGAATTTGGTATGAAACCTGATACATTTATTTTGTATTAATTATCTGAAGACTATATAAATTACTTACCTTTACATCTTCCTATCAAGAAGCACATTTCAATGGAAGTTTGTATGAACTCTCTAAAAATATTAATATATGTATTTATATTATAATAGAGGTGCTATTTTACTACTTTTCCCGGCATGGCCAGGTGGTTAGAACACTCGATTCGTAATCTAAGGGTCGCGAGTTCGAATGTTTTCACACCAAACATGCTCGTCCTTTCAGCCGTGGGGGCGTTATAATGTGACGATCAATCCAACTATTCGTTGGTAAAAGAGTAGCCCAAGAATTGGCGGTGGGTGGTGATGACTAGCTGCCTTCTCTCTAGTCTTACACTGCAAAATTAGGAACGGCTAGCACAGATAGCCCTCGAGTAGCTTTGTGCGAAATTCAAAAAACAAACAATGTACCTGTAAATTCTAGATTAAACATAAACTTGTGTTATTACATTTCTCTAGGGATACCTTTTCATATAGCAAACTGCTTATTCTTTGTTACAAAAATGGCTCAGAAACTAGTTTTTAAGTTTAAAGGAGTTGTTTCATTGTCTGCAGTTGCATTGTCACATTCATAGCTGTCTTTATAACAGCTGTTTTCCACTATTTCGAAACATAAAATGAAGATGTGATACGTTACGTAAATCACGTACATGTTAAATGTATCTCAGTAGTAACATTTTTCACTGAAATAAGATCAAATAGGATTCTAAATAGCCACGGCTGTAATTAGATTTCAAATATATCGAGAGATTAAGCTATTTAACTTGAAAAAATTGGCAGCCATTCTACAAATCACTATGTCGTTGCTAATAATCTTTTCAGATTTTGTATTTTTTATTTCTTGTAAACACCATTTAACACTCAGTTCTTGAGTAATAATAACTGCTTACGGATTTAGTGTAGTTTCAGATAAATATATTATATGAATTTATTGTTGTATAATAAGTCTGCAGATTCATCTATTTTATTCCTTAGATTCTCCCGATATTGTTAGTTCTCAAATATTAGATTACTGTTTGCTTAGAATTCTTTCAAATATATTAATGTCAAAACCTCCATTTTTTTTATTCAATTTTACTATTCGGATTTCTATCCCAACACCGCTTATCGCCATTACTTCTGATGAGTTATAATTTATGGTAAATGTACCTTTACTGTAATTTTATTAAACAAGATCTCAGGCCATGATTTTAATAATTTTGTATAATCCAGAGAATCTTTTTGGTTTGAGCAAGAACCGCCAGTTAAATTTTTTTCACAAATACCGGATTTGCATCAAGTGTGTGTGTGTTTTTCTTATGGCAAAGCCACATCGGGCTATCTGCTGAACCCATCGTAGAGAATCGAACACCTGATTTTAGCGTTGTAAATCCGTAGACACACCGTATATAGTTCATAATATAAACTGCTCAAAATATTAATTGAACAAGTACGTTTTATTATGTAATTTATCTCAGTGTTCCAAATGTGATAATAATTTTAATTTTTTAGGTAATTTACTTCATTTCAGTTCCATCTGGGTCATTTTTTAATGCGTGATGAACGGTAAAATATGGAGAAATATTTTTTTTAAATGACCAAAATTACCAAAACTGATATCTCATATAAAAAATACTTTAAATAGTTTGCATGCGTTTACTCAAGAAATGTTTTAAACATTCAATATCAAATGTGACCTCAACGGACTGTGACACACTTCTGACACCGATTTGGCACACTTTGAATCAGTCTATCAATGTTATCTTTTGGTATGGTAGCCCACTCGTCTACCAGGGTTTGTCGGAGTTCCTGTACATTCTGTGGAGGGCGTTGGTGATCACTAACACGTCTCGACAACATATCCCAACAATGTTCAATCGGATTTAAATCTGGAGATTTGGCGGGCCACTCAAAAGTCTCTATACCTTCCTCGTCAAGGAAGTCCATACAGTCTGGCGACGTGGGCTCGCGCGTTAACCACCATGAGAATGAACCCGTCGCCGGCAGCACCAACAAAAAGTCTTACAATGGGTTCCAGAATTTCGTCTCTATACTGTCGTGCGTTAAGAGCATTCCCGTAGAGTATGAGTAATTTCGTGTGGCCACCCAAGCATACGCCTGCCTGGCTGCACGGGTCGCGCTGTCAGAATAACGCCTCTTGCAGGCCGTGTGACCCCTAAGGCGCCCTTCGTGCAGACGATTGCGAACTGTTTGGGTCGACATACTGGTTCCAGTGGAAAGATGACGGTCATTTCATAGTGGTCGAGCCGCAGCTAACCTCACGGCCTTGACCTGGTCTCCTGCCATAAGAGTTCGTCTCCTGGTAGCATTGCCAAAGTCACTTGATGACGCTTGGTGATACACCGACGTGCTGTGCTACCCACCTTTGGGTCTGGCCATCCTCCATCATCTGGACCGCCCTCACCATCTCATTTTCTGTCAGATGGCGCCTGACTGCTTGGGTGCAGAAGACGAAGGTACACACTGACAAAAAGAGCCGCGAAAGATTCATGTTGGTGTTTGTTTCGAAAATTAATGAAGAATGCATAGTTTCACGCAACAACCTTGTTTAGGGTACCTTGAGTAGTATTTTCCTTGAGTGAGGTGAGTTTTGTTTGAGTTGCTTCAAACTTCACTCGCACACTTAAATAATACACTTGAAGACGAATTGATATGTTTTTCACGCATAAATTTAGTTATGACAAAAATATACTGAAATATGTATTTGTTTCTTTAAATTTTTTTTAGCAGTATGTATTGGAAATATCATTAACAATTATATTAGGTATTCTTTCACGCTGATTTTAAATAAACTCATTTTTATTTCATTTTAATATATTTTTATCTTTTTTATTCTCCTAAATTTTGGGCTAGAACTCTTATTTTATGAATTTAATTTTCTTGTTTTTCTGTAACTTCCTTTAACGTCTTTCCTGGCCCGGCATGGCCAAGCGCGTTAAGGCGTGCGACTCGTAATCTGAGGGTCGTGGGTTCGAATCCCCGTCACACCAAACATGTTCATCCTTTTAGACGTGGGGTGTTATAACGTTACGGTCAATCCCACTATTCGTTGGTAAAAAAGTAGCCTAAGAGTTGGTGGTGGGTGGTGATGACTCGCTGCCTTCCCCTCTAGTCTTACACTACTAAATTATGGACGGCTAGCACAGATAGCCCTCGAGTAGCTTTGTGCGAATTTCAAAAACAAACACTCTTGTTTGTTTGTTGTTGTTCTGTAATTAAAAGCTTCACAGTAAGTTATTTAATGACCACGAAGCATCAAACATATAAATGTAGCATTGTAAGTCCCTAAACCTACAGCTGACCCACTGGGAATGAGCTCGTTTATTATTAAAGTACGTTAGTTTAAAAACTATGAGCTACAGAGTTAATCATTAAGATATTAAGCAAATTATTTCTAAACATGTTAAATTCCACAGCGGCTCAGCAGTAGAACATGAGGTTTAAATCACTAAAAGCCAGGTTTTATTGCTTGTGGTGACGGCAGATCATATTTCTCTTTGAGTAAATTAACAATGAACAACAAAAAAAGAAAAAAAAATTATTTAAGATAAAATATTTTTTTATGGTATTCTAGACAGTTTAAGGAGTTCTTGCCCAGAGAGACTGATGTGAACGTTTATTGTATTAAGAAATGAACGGAGAATTAGACGGCGTAGAATGGTTATTTCATCCTTTTTGATCAAAATGAACTGAATAAAAATGTTGAGATTTTATCTTTTCTAGAAGTATGTATAGGACAACTTTACAAGAATATTATGTGTTTTAATTAGTTCAAATGTTAATTGATAACTGAAATTTAATATTAATACGTGATATCACGAAAAACATATTGGGTGAGATTTGAATAATAGTAGATTTTCAGAAGTATTACGAATACCCAAATAAATCTGTTGCATCTCTATAGCTAAGAACGTCTACTTATCTCTTTCTTATTGTTGTTATGTTTAAGTTCTGTGGTCTTACTTAATGTACAAGAAAGTAATGTTTTTACTTATACTATTTTTCTTGACAAACAACTTCCTTGACCCATTTTTTTTCAGATGAAGCTCGCGAGGTTTTGTCACTGTGTGAAGAATTCAAAGACAAGTCCGTTGTTGGGATTGGCCTAAGTAAATCTTGGATTGGGCCAAATCCGGATTTGGAAGGAGAAGAGGGATTGAAGAAGGAAGTGATAGAAGTATTTCAAGTACGTACCGTGACACTTGATAATACTGTTGTTACTGTAATATCTCCTTGTCAAAGAGAATCATTGAGTGAAAAGTTTGGTTAACTAAAACTTAATAAAGATGATAAGGGAGGTAAGTGTTTCTTTTCCAACCTCGTTGAGGATAGTGCCTCGATAAAAGAAAGAGAACATATTATTAAATATTTATAGAAATATTATTAAGTGGGAAGTCTTTTACTTCCCTGGTTGTAAAGAGTGTTAAATTATTGGTTCTTTAATGAAATCTATCAGTACAAGTAAGTTCTAAAACACGTTGATAAAATTTTAGCAGCTACTTAAAAGTGAAACGTGATGATCATCTGAAGGACTTCTTTTTCCTTTGTTTTATAATACTATAAGATATTGCATGTACATGTTCGTAATGTATTTATAAGTTTGTTATAATGATGAATAAAATATATTCCTAGTGCTGGAAAGGAATGAATTAGATTAAAACATCATTTTTACAAGATCCTATAAGGATGTTGTAATTAGAAATAATGAAGATAGTAATAAAATAAGACAATTCAACTAGACTCTACGATTAAAAACGTATAAGGCGTTTGTTTTTTTAATGTAATTTAGTTCATTTAACAGCGACCTGAGTGGATGGTTAGTCAATTAAATAAATAACTTTTCTATAACAAACAAAAACTGCTAACTCATAAATTTTAATAACAACGGTGTTGGATGCGACGCGATTTGTAACCAAGCTCTAAACATGATACTACTCTTGAAAGATATGTCAAAAACAAAGTTTGAGAAAAAAATATTTAATTATTTACACTTGAAAAAACGCAGATGCAAAAAAAAAATATTAGTACCATCCCAAAGTGAATATTTATTGTATCGTAAAATCTAATATTTTGTACACGGTTACACCATATATCAATATATGTTAAAATAAACATATATGTTTTAATTCTTAGAATCATTTACCATGACCTAGAAAAATGAAACTGCTAAAAAGGGAAGAATTTCTCTGTAATGTTGAATCTCATAGCATTTTTTGTGTGTTTGTTTTTCATCTACATCTAAGGAATCCATCTAAAGTTCACCAATAGTTACAGCAGTCAATAACATAACTGTTAACATAACATATAAAGTTTAATTTCAAGGAATTGAAAGTAAAAGCTTTACATAAAACGATGGAATAAAATGTGCCCTTCTTTTTATTACTATCATCCAACAGAGGGCAGCACAACTAGGAATACACAGAACAGCACATACAGGAGAAGCTGGACCTCCAAGTAGTGTCGACAGACACGTGAAATTCCTTCAGATAGAAAGAATCGGTCATGGGTACAGGATTTAAGTGATAAAGCGCTCTATCAAGACTTACTGAAGAAGGGTATCCATTTTGAAACGTGCCCTCATAGTAGCTACCTTACTGGTGCTGTTCCTGCAAACTGTACTAAACATCCAATTGTCAAGTAAGGCATTTCTTTGCAATAACACTTCAGTTTCGTTATGTAGTATTTGGAGTACTGTTGTTTCTATTATCCAATTGACGATATTTCGTTGCTATAGTAAACACGTAAACAACTATCAAGCACAGGTCTACTGAAGTTTTTCACACTTTTAAACAGCTGAAAGTATGATGTGAATATAAATACATTTATTCAAGTATCATACTTGAAGCGGAAAACTGGCGCTAACTATAACCGATCAATATTTTCTAATAGTCTTTTTCTATTGCTCTAGGACTCAGCATGGTTTCGTTATTTGGATGCTCAATTCACAACGTGCGAGTCTTGAATGAAAGCCCAGCATCAAACATGCACGCTCATTTGACTACTGGGGCATTGTAATGTTACAATCAATCCCACATATCTTTTGTTTGTATTCCAAAAGTTAGAAATTGGTGGTGTTAATCGGTTGATTTTCCTCTGATCGGCTGCAACATATAATCTTAAGATATTAATATATTTGGCTGAGACAAATCAAATATGCATATTGTTTTGTCAAAGTCTTTGAAAAGATTTACTTTTGATGAATTACATCAATCGTTACAGGCTTGCCGAAGACAACGCAAACTTCTCAGTTAACACAGACGATCCTTTACTGACTGGGACGACTCTAGATGATGAATATCGTTTGCTCCAACAAAAAGGACTGAAGGACTTCGATATTGTTCGAGCGGTAAGTAATACAGATGCATTACGAACAATTTAAAATGGTTAATTCATTACACTGCACAACAAAGTTTTGCTTCTTGAACACTGTTGGGTGTTCCTTATAGATTTTTGGCTACTGATCACGAAAATCACATCCAAATTTGCCCATCACGTACCGTTTCATCGAAATCTTCAGTTTTGTCACGTTTTTCTTATATTTGTGTCCAAAAATTTTCGTTTCTGTAAGAGACCTATGAACAATGTTTTGTGCAGTCTGAGCGTGAAACCAGCCCAGGTTGAAAGCTGTTCTGTGGTTGTCCGAGCATGCCTGAGCAAATCAAAGCCAGCTTGACACTGTCTTAGCAGGCTATAAAGTGACTTGCATATACAGATGCTGCTTATTGGATTAATATAGACCTTATAGTGTGTACGTATTGTTTTAGCATATAGCGTTGCCTCAGTAGCACTGTAACAAGTAAGTTAGATCTTATAGACGTTTTACAGGACGATTGGTGTCGGTCAATATGTCTTGTCAATGTCTTAACAGCCGCGATACATTTTGCTACACTTGTGGCGGGTATACGCTTGTTCATCAGAGACGCTCAATGACTGCTTTTGTGAAGAAAGCATATCATCTGTACTTCTGCTGTAAAATTGGTGATTAAGACCAGGAATGGGTGCCTCACATTAGTTGTGCGACATGTGCTGTCTGTCTGAGAGCTTGGATCAGAGGCACTCGAAAGGCAATGTCGTTTGCTGTGCCGATGATATGGCGAGAACAGAAAGTCCCTGTGACGGACTGTTACTTCTGTTTGACTAATGTTTCTGGTTTCTCTGCCAAAAACAAGAAGTCAATTAAATACCCTAATCTGCCTTTAGAAATAAGACCCATGCCACATGACGACAGTCTTCCAATTCCGAAACCACCAGAGGAATGGACCTTAGACGAATCAGATGAAGAAACTGCAATGCAAGGAACTGGCAGTCACATTGATCTGGATTTTGAACCATGTTCCTCAGGCAATCCATATCTCATAACACAGTCAGAATTAAACGATCTGGTCAGAGATTTGGCTCTGTCAAAAACAAAAGCCGAGTTCGAGACTGCAGGAATGGTGTTTACTGTCACCAGGGACGAAAATTTCTGTTTTTCGAAGCTGCCAAGATGATATAACCAAATTCTTTGCACAAGTTGACAGTCTCTGTTTCTGTGTTGACATCGAAGGATTGTTCTCTGCTTTGGGTTGTGACCATGACCCGCAAGAGTGGCGTCTCTTCATTGATTCATTAGTGTTAAGCCTCAAAGATGTTCTGATAAACAATGACAACGTTCACCCTTCAATACATGTTGGCCATGCAGCACACATGAAAGTAACCTATGAGAACATGGAAATGTTGTTCAAGCACATCCAGTACAGCAAGTGCAACTGGAATATCTGTGGAGATCTGAAAGTCTTTGCTCTGTTACTGGGACTGCAGCTCGACTATACAAAGTACTGTTGTTTCATCTGTGAATGGGACAGTCGTGCCAAAGAGTCACATTATTTTAGACAGAACTGGCCACTTCCGTAAAAAGTTAGTTCCAAGAGAGAAAAATTTGGCGCATGAACCGCTTGTCGACCCGGCAAAGAGTTTCTTGCCTCCTCTTCACATAAAATTAGGACTTATGAAGAATTTCGTGAAAGCAATGAACAAAGAAGGCGAAGGTTTTCGTTATTTAAGACAGATGATCCCAAGAATAACTGAGGCCAAGATCAAAGAGGGCATTTTTGTGGGCTCTCAGATCAGACATGTTATGAGTTACAAGCGGTTCAAAGATCTGTTAGTTGGGCCGGACAAATTGCCTGGAAAGCCTTCAGAAACGTTGTTGACAATGTTTTTGGCAAATACAGAGCCCCACATTACATTCAGCTGATAGACAAACTTCTCAAAGCAAACAAAACAATGAAGTGCAACATGTCACTCAAGATTTATTTCCTCCACTCACACTTGGACTTCTTCCCCGCAAATCTCAGTGCTGTCAGTGAGAAACACGGTGAAAGGTTTTGTCAGAACATTGCTACAATAGAAAAACGATATGAGGGCAACTGAAATACGTCAATGGTTGCTTACTACTGTTGGACACTGCAACGTGATGCACCGGACATTAAATACAAACGAAAATCAGGAGCAAAACACTTTTAATTATGTTGAATTTAAGAGCATATTAGAAACATAAATGCAATTTAATACGTTATTGCCGGTAAACAGTTAACTGTCTATTTCTCAGAGTTCCTACGTGATGAAGCAAAACCAAAACTATACTTGTGCATACACACCAGGTACCTGTCACAATCAGTAAAAAATTTTTCACGAAACAAAACTTTTCAAAAAAATTGTTGTGCAGTATTATTATTGACATTCTAAACCAGCTATGAACTTTATAAATAAACACCAATTACAAACTTTTGCAGCGTTATTATACATTTAAACAACTAATAATAAATAAATATACACCGAGTTTAAAATGAAGGCAAAGAAAATAATAATTATGGTTATAGCTAATACTTTGCGTATGTGTAATGTGTGTGTGATTCTTTACAGCAAAGCCACAACGGGCTATCTGTTGAGTCCATCGAAGGGAATCGAACCCCTGATTTTAGCGTTGTATCTTTAGGAAGGAAATATCCTTGAAATTCATCAACAGAGACTTTTGAAACAGTTTTATTTTGTATTCATAACACATAATTCACATAAACTATGCAACACTTACAAATATATTTTCGTCAATATGATTAAAATAGAAATGCGGTAATTCTTTATTTGTTTTTTATATTTTTAGGTCGTTGTTATTCAGCTATATTACATAATGTTACTTTAACTTATCTATTCCGTTTTTCAACGTAGCGATAATAAATATGTTTGTCTAATCATAAATATTTAATTCTCAACAAACGTGCACGCACTAATATTGAAATTTTTACATTCTGGTTCAAGCAGTAACAAATTAAATTACTATTTTCAGAATTTCAATGCTGCTCTGTCTTGCTTTTTGCCATACCAAGAGAAGAAAGATCTTTTTGACCACCTGAAAAAAGTTTATGGTATAACAGATGAATCAGTTTTGCAACAATCTGAATAAGAACTTATGTCAGAAAAACACAGCTGGCTACCTGTTGTGTCCACTGATGGGAATCAAACCGGTAATTTTAGCGTTGTGAATCCGAAGACTTACCGCTGTTCCAGCAGGAAACTTTACATTGCTATAATAATTCAAATAATATATATATATATTATTGTAATTCATTGGGTTAGGTTTGTGGTAATGCTGTTATATTGTAATCGGATCCTTTTCTTTGAATAAAGTTTATTTTATGAGTAGGTAAAGCATTGTTTTAAAATATTTGTAATAAACATTACGTATTCTATAAATTTTATTTTGAACACGCCGTCGCTCAGTGTTAATGCTAGGCGCATGATGATAAAAAATAGGGTTTCGACATTCTAGGTGAGTACAACAGCTAACCAATTGCAGTGAGTTGCGCTTCACAACAAACAAACAAATAACATTTTTCAAACAAAAATGACATTGTTTATTACTCATATCTCAGAACGGCTGGTAGGGTTATTAACACTGTTATTGATAAGGAGAGAACAACGTTGTGACCTTCCTAGGTCATCTTCAGGTTTTTAACATGAAACATTGTTTGTAAGCTCTATTTAATAAGCATGTTACAAGATTTTTTTTTAGATGTGAGGGAGATAATGCTGTCTAATTGTGTTAGGAGTCTCGTATTTTCTGTAGATTGATGTATGGAATCCATTATTGTTAAGATTAATGATGATGTCGTGTCTAAAAATGCAAATTGTTATTTTCTGTAGATTGATGTGTGGAATCCATTATTGTTAAGATTAATGATGATGTCTTGTCTAAAAATGCAAATTGTTATTTTCTGTAGATTGATGTATGGAATCCATTATTGTTAAGATTAATGATGATGTCTTGTCTAAAAATGCAAATTGTTATTTTCTGTAGATTGATGTGTGGAATCCATTATTGTTAAGATTAATGATGATGTCTTGTCTAAAAATGTAAATTGTTATTTTCTGTAGATTGATGTGTGGAATCCATTATTGTTAAGATTAATGATGATGTCGTGTCTAAAAATGCAAATTGTTATTTTCTGAAGATTGATTATGGAATCCATTATTGTTAAGATTAATGATGATGTCTTGTCTAAAAATGAAAATTGTTATTTTCTGTAGATTGATGTGTGGAATCCATTATTGTTAAGATTAATGATGATGTCTTGTCTAAAAATGCAAATTGTTATTTTCTGTAGATTGATGTATGGAATCCATTATTGTTAAGATTAATGATGATGTCTTGTCTAAAAATGCAAATTGTTATTTTCTGTAGATTGATGTGTGGAATCCATTATTGTTAAGATTAATGATGATGTCTTTTCTAAAAATGCAAATTGTTATTTTCTGTAGATTGATGTGTGGAATCCATTATTGTTAAGATTAATGATGATGTCTTGTCTAAAAATGTAAATTGTTATTTTCCGTAGATTGATGTACGGAATCCATTATTGTTAAGATTAATGATGATGTCTAAAAATGCAAATTGTTATTACTTTCAACGCCGCATATAATTTAATGGCAAGATATTGTTAGTATATTTATTCTAAGACTTTTCAGCTGTGATTATGATTATGAAAAAATAAAAGTGTTGTCCACATACCTTCTTTAAAGGATAGGTATGAAGTCAACTTGGCATGGGTTGAGCCATTTCTGTTCATGATAACAAAATTAACAGTTAATCGGAATTTTGTTGATGAAGCAAGTGTTAAGTTATACGTTTTGTTAGTTTAGTAAGTGTAGAACTGGTAGGAAAAAAATAAAATGTAGTTGTTACAATTATGTGGACTGGACTGCATTACTCTCTTTTATCAAATATTTCAAAAGAGCTCTTTCAATAACAGACACTGTTACAACATTGTGATTTTGTAATCAAAAGATCGTAACTAGAACTGTAAGTAAACAGTAAAGCTCACAGAACACTTGAGTTGCATGAGATCGGTGTTTACCTTTATCATTATCAAAACAGTTTCAATATAATCAACATATTATTTATTACAGGATACATTCTTAAAACCAATGATTGAACACGTGGAAAATAAAATAAATATTTAATGTAACAAAACTGAGACTGGTTGGCATGAATTTAAGAGTGTTTCTCTGATTGTTTGATGAATTTCTCAAATAGCTTCTTAAGTGCATCAACCGCCTCTAATACATAGACCTTATCTCTCAACACCTATTGCAGAAAAAGTTTGTTTATATCTGTTCTGATACGTTTAGTAGAAATCATTCATCATTATACCTAATTATTAAGAAACAAGATTTGCTAAATATTTTCAACAGAAATATAATATTGTAATTTTCTAGTAATGGTTAAACATAGTTATTTACATAAATTTTTTTAAGCTTTAGTAGCTCAAATAAACTTATAAAACATATGAAACTAAGTGTCTTTTTCAAGATGGATAGATGTTATATATTTGTCATAGAACAAGTGAATAACCTTTATCCATCCTGAAAAGGACACTTATTTTGATATCATAATTAACGATAAGTGGTTTACATATAAAATATTGGAAATGTAAAAAAAAATGTCATACTGGTTAAATATAGAAGCAAAAAATAATAATTACGCTAAATGTGTACAAAACAATTAGACACATAATCGAATGGCTCGTTTAATATTTATAAAAAGGAAATATTAGGAGTAATCTAGCAACAATATCCTTCGTAAGACCATCCGCGTATTGAACCTTAGTAACACAATTCGCCTAGTAACACCAGCTGTCCTTGCAAATTACATCTAATACAAAATATTTATAAATGAAAATGATGTGCATAAGTAACATAATAATTATAGTATTATTCACCTATTGAAACACCGTTTGCCTTTATTTGTTTAGAACTAATGTTACACAATGGGCTATTTTTCCTTTGCCCACCACGGGTATCGAACCCCAATTTTTAGAACTATGAGTCCGCAGACATAACTCTGTGAGATTGGGGGGAGGCTTCTGCTTTTGTAAATAGTATTTGACGTCTAACTTATAAAGTAACATTGAAAACACAATATTATGAAAATTAGATAAAATTATAAATTTTAAGACTTTGATTTTGCTATATATTTCAAAATATGATCCCATGGTGTTTCGTATAAACAATATCCTTATCAGCCGTGAGTTCAATGGCGTTAATAGTGGACAAGAATATAAGGACTTTGTAATAAAAATAACAATCGTAATTTAAATTCATGTATTTTTGATGCAGTTCACTTAGAAATAACGAATTTGTTATGAAAACTAAATAGAAACAATTCAATTAACAACTTATTATGCCCTTAAACCTAACAAAGTGTTTTGATTTTACTGCTTGGTATGTTGGCAGTTTTTGAAGAAAACAAGGGCACCATTTGTCTATATATGAGCTACTTTCGTTTGTTTTGATATTCTGCAAAGCTACACAAGCGGTATTTGCAATATTCGGCCTGATTTGGAACTTATAGATTATAGGGAAGGTAACTATTCAACATAATTCTTGTCATTCTTGAGCTACTTTAACATAATAGTGGGAATGGGCTCTTATTCTTATAATGCACCAACAGCCACAAAATGTTGAGTGCGACATTGCTAAACTGGGACACAAGCGAATTACTCTTTGATTCACAGAGCGACACGCTAATCACTGGATCACCTGTGATCCATCTGTACTACGTAAAATAATTAAAGAATAAATTCAATTGAAGTATCATAGCTAAAACAAGAATCGATTAATATTCAACCAATGTTACACATACACTATCTTGATGCTTCCAAACATTTGTGCTTAACTTCAAACAAACAATCGTTAACTGTTTTTGATCAAATCCTTTTCCTAGGCATGTTGAATTACGACGTAAATAAAATTCTTTAAAATATTAAATTCATATATATTTCTCTATTTTCTCTTTGAGCATACTTTTGTTTCAACAATGAGGATACTGTAATACGCTGTATGGAAAACGTACATCTATTTAGCATAATTTCTGTTTCAGGTTTTTAACATCAGCTTCACCAGCTGAGGCAACGCTAAACAGTTATTTTGTGTTGAAAACTAATACCATGCAAGTGAACAACTGTTTTTCAGTCACAAATGTTACACCGCTACACGTAATATTGCGATATTTTAATACTGCCGACAAGTCTTCACTATGCCTAGCCAGAATACTTCAAGTTCAAAGTCCATTCCTTCTAGCCACAAAGCCGTGAACTAGGATTGTATTAGTATGTATTCCTCAGATGGCTCTGTGATAGGTGTGGCGAAATATTTTGTGTGATATATCTTTAATTTCAAGTGTTGGCTATTCTCTTCAATATATTTGCACAGTAAGCAAGGTGTGCTCGTTTTTATTTCGACTATTCGCGTATAAATTGCATGATATATGATTTTTTCGCAGGGGGTAATGTTCTGGTAATATTCTCCGGTATATTTACAGATATATCCATTGTTAGATCTGCTCTAAAACAATGACAAAATTCAGTGATGACGAGAAACCCACTTGTTGAGAAATTTATGACGATGACCGAAGAAGGTCGAAACGTTGTTCGCTCTTGTATGTAAAAGTGTTTTCTCAGCCCAAACGAGCCGTTTTTGCATATAAATGACAAAATTCGTTTACAGCGAGAGAAGTATCTGAGGAAAACTGAAGAAAGATCTTATTGGCGAAAGTTCCTCGTTTAAATCACGTGACTTATATATAAATAGTATACGCACATAAACATATATATAAGGGGTTTGCTGAGAATATTTACCCTATTCTTCACTTGTGTGATGAACTTAATTGAAGCCGAGACAAACAGCCTTTCCGATATGTGTTCAACCGAAATTTATCAGACAAAGTTTTCCAATTCACGGGTAAGTTTCATGGCTTGTTTTTGGTTGTTTTTTTTTAATTTCGTGCAAAACTACACGAGGGCTACTTTTGCTAGCTGTCCCTAATTTAGCAGTGTAAGACTAGAGGGTTTGGTTTGTTTTGAATTTCAAGAGAAACTACACGAGGGCTATCTGCAGTATCTGTCTCTAATTAAGCAGTGTAAGACTAGAGGAAAGGCAGTTAGTCATCACCACCCACCGACAACTCTTTTGTCAACGAATAGAGGGATAGAAAATCACATTATAACGCCCATATGGCAAGCATGTTTGGTGTGATGGGGATTCGAACCCGTGACCCTCGGATTACGAGTTCAGTGAAGTCTCATGGTTTATAAGTTCTTATCCATTTTGTTTGCTTCCTTTAAAGTTGAATGAAGTATTAATGTTTATATTATTTGTAAACTGATAAACAACTATTTACGTTTAAGTTTATAATTTTTAACAAATGTTTCTTCTTACAAGACAGAATATTACAAAGATTAAAACAACATAGTAATAACTTTGTATTTTCTGTTTGTTTCTTTCTTTACTTTTTGTATCCATTAAAAATAGCGTAAGTATAATTCATTGATTCGGGCATCAACAATATAAAAATCATAACAAGTGGGAATTCGGCCTGGCAAGCTGGTGAGAAAGCTCGATCGTAATCTGAGTGTTTCTCGAGGGTTGGAATCCCTGTCACACCAAAATGTGCTTGCCCCTTAAGCTGTGGGCGCGTTATAATGTAACTTTCAATCTCACAATTTTATAGAATCTTTGGAGTTGGAACCCCATTATTAATTTGCCTTTTCTCTATCAATATGTGTGAGTGTTTTCTTATAGCAAAGCTACATCGGGCTATTTGTTAAGTCTAGTAAAGGGAATCGAACCCCTTATTTTAGCATTGTCAATCCAAAGACTTGCCACTGTCCGAGCAGAGACTTTTTCTTTTCTCAAATCACGGAAACTTCAATCTAAAAACCGTAAAGAATAAATTCCATTAAAAATTAAATCACAGAACAATAAATCTGTTGAAAGATTCAAATCGAGTTTAGCTGAAATGTTTTAAAATAAACATATCTTTTCGAATAAGAAATACACACTAGTAAGAATATTTTTTCTCAACGTGAAATTATATTAAACTTACATTACTGATCACTGAATTTTTTTAAAATAAGGAGCTACGATAAAAATGATCCAATTTAAGATTGCAACCGATGAGAATGATAATACATGTTATTCTGAAACGTTAGTTTTTGCACGAAATTTTCACCCCTGTATCTCAGCAGTAAACTTTAAACTTCAGGATTTATCCCCCATAACAGCACATTGTGTAACTTAGTTTTAAATAAACAAATAGTTTATAATTATGAGTGACTTTCAGCAGTTATTTCTTGCTTTTTCTATTATATATATAAATGCATTATATAATAATATAAATACAGTATGTTTTTACCTGAAGGTATTGCAGGTGGGTGTGCAAGTTCTACACATATCGTAAACGAGTGCATTAAGTAAAAAGTAATTTGTCATGGCATTATTGCTCAATTAAATCAAGGGTAAAAATCATATCAATATTTTTTTATGGCAAAGTCAGTATGATGTGTTGTTTTTGGCGTACATGTTGTCTTAAGTATGAGTGTGTATGTTTATATTTAGCAAAGCCACCTCAGGCTATCTGCTGAGTTCACCGAGAGGAATCGAACCCCCCCTGATTTTAGCGTTGTAAATCCGTAGACTTACCGCTGTACCAGCGGGAAACTATCTTAAGTATATAACACTTCTATTTCATGTGCATATAATCTTCAATATATGTCCGTGTCTGTATCTTCCAAACGATATTTCAACAATGGCATTTGTATTATATTGCCTAGCAGTAAAATTATGACCTAATATTATTATGGGTTTGTTAGTCTATTTACCCAAATGTTAAATGAAAGATCTAGAAAGCAAGACTCAAAAAAAAGAAAGTTTGTTGATTTCTTAATTTAGTGTCAGAGCCGATTAAATGTGTTTTTAGTAAGTATTTCTTTTTAAAGTTTAATTCAGAAATCATTTAGGTTTAAAACTAAAATTGTTATTTTTTTCTTTCATTAGATTCACATACATATATATATATATGTTTGGTGTATATACAATAGCAAACATACAGCTATACAAACATGTTTTTGTTTTTTTTTAGGTTCAACTTCATATACAGTTAGAATGCTCATCACATGCGCTGACAATATGGGAGATAGCTGAGTGAGTACAGATTTTATACAATTAATTACCAACTCATTACTATGTTTCTAATTCTGTATTTTTAAATTTAAAGTAGACTGATAGTTGTTACAGTTACGACAGAAAGTGTTCGTACCCCTGCGTCCCGAGTATATTATAATATATGATATATTATAAATATTATACTAACACACATTTACATAAATTTTTATTTAATTAAACGGCAAATAAACTGTTTATAAACAAAGAACCAAAAATAGGAGGAGCAGAAAGTGTTCGTACGGCTCAGAACGTGTGAAAAAACTGATATTCCCGTAAACATTTTGTTTAGTTTGGCGAATAAACTACATTATACCATTCCAGAACTAGACACTGGGTTAATCATTATTGGAATTTAGCAGCAAAAATTGTACTTCCGGCAATTTAGCGTCGTCTCCGTCATTATGTATTCGGTCATCATAGCGAAGAGGAAACAACTGTCCAGTGATTTAAAAAACTGAATTATTGTAAAATACAAGTATCGTATGTCTCTTTCCGGTATTGGTACATAACTTAATGTGCCTAAATCTACTATTCAAAGCATAATTGCCAAGTTCAAGCTTACAGGATTAATTGCTAACCTCTCTCGTTCCGGACGCCCCACCAAAATTTCTGAGATAACCAAGAGGAAGGTTCTCAGAAAAGTTAGTAGGAACACTTGTTTAACACGAAAAGACATACAGAAACTGGTAAGGAAAACTGGGGTTAAAGTAAGCATCTCTACAATTACGAACATCTTACGCTCTTCTAGGTTCAAAGCTTGTCGTCCTCGTAGAACTCCATATTAAAAGTCTGTTCAATTAGAAGCACGATTGAGGTATGCAAGAAAGCATGTAGTTAAACCCTTTACCTATAGGAAGAGTATTTTTTGGTCAGACGAGACTAAAATCGAGCTTTTCGGCCATAATGATGTTCGCTATATTTTCTGTAAAAAGGGGGAAGGAAAATTTCCAAAGAACACTGTCTCTACAGTTAAACACGGATATGTCTTGATCATGCTATGTGGCTCCTTCAGCTCTTCTGGTGTAGGCAGCCTTCACCGCGTCATGAAAAAAGAAGAGTACGTTGATATATTAGGCATTTATATCAAAAATGATACTCGGAACTTGCGGCTTAGGTGTGGTTGAATCTTCTGGCACGACAACGACCCTAAGCGCATATCGAAATATGTGCTATCCTGGTTACGGAAAAACCATATAAGCGTTCTAGAGTGGACATCGTAGTCACTCGATCTCAACCCAATTGAAAACGTTTGGCATGAGTTGAAGACCAGGGTTCATCAGCGTCATCCGAAAAACTTGCAAGAGTTGGGGGCCTATTGTAAAGAGGAATGGAAGAAAATACCATTCGATTACTGTCAAACAACCATGGAGGGCTATGAAGAGAGATTGCGCCAAGTAATTTACTTGAAAGACTACACAACTCACCATTAAAGTAGATGCACCAACACTTTCTGTCTTTCTTATGTTTGGTTATTTGTTTATAAACAGTTGATTTGTCGTTCAATTTACATAAAATTTTATGTAGTTGTGTGTTAGTAAAATATTTATAATATACTCTACTTTCATTTATCAACGCATGATACTTTTTAAGTTATAAGGAAAAAACTACTCACAACGCAGGGGTTCGAACACTTTCTGTCCTAACTGTGTATACACCATGTGTGTGTGGGAAGGGATTCCTCCGACGATATTTTACTAACGAATAGCTGGTTAAAAAGTTATGTGAGAAATACAGTTGCAGTATAGATGCAATGGCAGGGAATCATGTTATCGAAATTTCACTCTGAAAAACTACAAGTACTTCCAGTGACCTAGCGGCGCACAGATTACCGTAAGAATTTGCCTTCCTTCTCTTAAGTAAAATCTTGAATATCTCTCGAGCCAACCAACTATCATTGTCATATATACTAAACGTTATACAGTGTAAATACATGTAGTGGACAGAAAATGGAAACACCTGAGTAAATAAGGGGCAACAAGTATATGCAAGCAGCGACTACCACGTAGGTGTGGCTAGTGTTTTAGTTAATTAAGCAAATAACATCTTAATATGCAGAGGGTCATATATAAAAACGCTGGAGAGGCCTGGTTGCCTATAATCATAATGATTTTAAAAGAGGGCCGATTGTTGGAGAATGTTTGGAGAGAGCTCTAGTGACCAAGACAACTCAACTTGCTGATCTTTCACAAACAACCGTGTTTAAGGTAATGACACTATGGAACTGTGACAATAAAAAACATATTCAGCAAAATACAACAGGAGGTGAATGCACATACTCCAGGATCATGATATCCATTCATTAAATTGAACTGCAAGGTCATACAAGCGATGAACCGCAGACCAATTAACCAC
Organism: Tachypleus tridentatus; assembly: GCF_004210375.1. Lineage (NCBI taxonomy): Eukaryota > Metazoa > Arthropoda > Merostomata > Xiphosura > Limulidae > Tachypleus > Tachypleus tridentatus. The sequence goes on along the minus strand of NC_134826.1, from coordinate 156,124,927 downwards.
AATTTCAACCTGAGGTGAAAGCAGCCAGTTTCACTAAAAACAGTCAGTCAAGAACTCCACAAAATGGGATATCGTATTCAGGCTACAATGCACCAACCACTCATTACACTTGAAAATTCATGGTTGAGCATTTAGTGGTACAGAGAGCACACGCTACAGACTACCAGGCAGTGGATAAGTGTGATATTGTCAGATGGATCGTTTCTCACCATGTTCTTAACAAGTGAATGAGTACAGGTATGACGCCAACCTGAAAAACTTTATAGTCTTGAATGCTTGGTTCCAACAGAGAAGTGTTTTGTCGATTCAGTAATGGTGTAGGGGGCACTTTCCTGTTATGATTTGGGTGCAATCATGCCACTAGAAGGTAAAGTCGATGCCAGTCGTTACTTAATAGTACTGAGTTATAATCATCACCCAATTTTACATTATTTCTGTCCTCTAGAGAGAGATGTCTATCAAAATGACACTGTCTTCTTCCATATAGCACGAATAGTCCTCAATGTTTTGAGAGCATGACGTTGACTTTATTCATATACCATGACATCCTGGATCCAATCAAATATGTATGGTATATTGTGGAACAACACCTGAAACATCTTTTTCCACTTCCTTGAGTTAGAAGCGAGTTGAATGACTTTCTCGTGGACGAGTGTGTGTTTTTCCTATAGCGAAGCCACATCGGGCTATCAGCTGAGTCCAACGAGGAGAATCGAACCCCTGATTTTAGCATTGTGAATCCGAAAACTTACCGCTGTCCCAGTGTAAAACGTTTCGTGGAGGAATGTGACACCAATAGTCACAATCAATACATATCTTATCAACACAAGTAAAACAAAGAGTTTTCTTTATCTTATAATCTGATACACTTTCATATGCTTTCGGACTTACAGCGCTAGAAACCTGGTTTTGTTACCCATTGGAGTCAAAACATAGATAGCCCTTTGTGTAGCTTTGTGCTTAACTAGAAAACAAATAAACTGTTATAACTACTATTAATATTCACGGGAAATCTGATTTTTCAGCAATGAAGGAACAAAGTTTAAGAAAATTTAGAAATATATTTTCCCACAAATGTTGAATTCCTAAAGTTCAGACAAGAAAACATAGAGTTTTAATTATAATAATATTAATCGGGTGCGTGTGTTTCCTTATGGTAAAGCCACTTCGGGTTATCTGCTGTATCTTCAGAGGGGAATCGAACCTCTAATTTTTTACCCTTGTAAATCCTTTATTTTACCGTTATTCCAGTGGAGGACAATATTATTTTGATTAAAGTCTATAACAGTTTAAATTATATAAAATTACATAAAAGGGAAAGTTTCTATTTGATCTTATTTTAAAGAAACGTCATAAGCAGTGTGTCTAAAGAAGGGATGAATATTATTTTTAAAAAAAACGTCATAAGCAGTGTGTCTAAATAAGGGATGAATATTATTTAAAAAAAAAAAACGTCATAAGCAGTGTGTCTAAATAAGGGATGAATATTATTTAAAAAAAAACGTCATAAGCAGTGTGTCTAAATAAAGGATGAATATTATTTTAAAAAAAAAACGTCATAAGCAATGTGTCTAAATAAGGGATGAATATTATTTTTAAAAAAAACGTCATAAGCAGTGTGTCTAAATAAGGGATGAATATTATTTTAAAGAAACGTCATAAGCAGTGTATCTGAATAAGGGATGAATATTATTTTAAAGAAACGTTATAAGCAGTGTATCTAAATAAGGGATGAATATTATTTTAAAAAAAAACGTCATAACCAGTGTGTCTAAATAAGGGATGAATATTATTTAAAAAAAACGTCATAAGCAGTGTGTCTAAATAAGGGATGAATATTATTTTAAAAAAAACGTCATAAGCAGTGTGTCTAAATAAGGGATGAATATTATTTAAAAAAAAAACGTCATAAGCAGTGTGTCTAAATAAGGGATGAATATTATTTAAAAAAAACGTAATAAGCAGTGTGTCTAAATAAGGGATGAATATTATTTTTAAAAAAAACGTCATAAGCAGTGTGTCTAAATAAGGGATGAATATTATTTAAAAAAAAACGTCATAAGCAGTGTGTCTAAATAAGGGATGAATATTATTTTAAAGAAACGTCATAAGCAGTGTATCTAAATAAGGGATGAACATTATTTAAAAAAAAACGTCATAAGCAGTGTGTCTAAATAAGGGATGAATATTATTTTAAAAAAAACGTCATAAGCAGTGTGTCTAAATAAGGGATGAATATTATTTAAAAAAAAACGTCATAAGCAGTGTGTCTAAATAAGAGATGAATATTATTTAAAAAAAACGTCATAAGCAGTGTGTCTAAATAAGGGATGAATATTATTTTAAAGAAACGTCATAAGCAGTGTGTCTAAATAAGGGATGAATATTATTTTAAAGAAACGTCATAAGCAGTGTTTCTAAATAAGGGATGAATATTATTTTAAAGAAACGTCATAAGCAGTGTATCTAAATAAGGGATGAATATTATTTTAAAGAAACGTCATAAGCAGTGTATCTAAATAAGGGATGAATATTATTTAAAAAAAACGTCATAAGCAGTGTGCAAAAATAAGGGATGAATATTATTTTAAAAAAAACGTCATAAACAGTGTGTCTAAATAAGGGATGAATATTATTTTTAAAAAAAACGTCATAAGCAGTGTGTCTAAATAAGGGATGAATATTATTTAAAAAAAAACGTCATAAGCAGTGTGTCTAAATGAGGGATGAATATTATTTTAAAAAAAACGTCATAAGCAGTGTGTCTAAATAAGGGATGAATATTATTTTAAAGAAAAAGGTCATAAGCAGTGTGTCTAAATAAGGGATGAATATTATTTAAAAAAAACGTCATAAGCAGTGTGTCTAAATAAGGGATGAATATTATTTTAAAGAAACGTCATAAGCAGTGTGTCTAAATAATGGATGAATATTATTTAAAAAAAACGTCATAAGCAGTGTGTCTAGATAAAGGATGAATATTATTTTTAAAAAAAAGTCATAAGTAGTGTGTCTAAATAAGGGATGAATATTATTTTAAAGAAACGTCATAAGCAGTGTATCTGAATAAGGGATGAATATTATTTTAAAGAAACGTTATAAGCAGTGTATCTAAATAAGGGATGAATATTATTTTAAAAAAAAACGTCATAACCTGTGTGTCTAAATAAGGGATGAATATTATTTAAAAAAAAAACGTCATAAGCAGTGTGTCTAAATAAGGGATGAATATTATTTTAAAAAAAACGTCATAAGCAGTGTGTCTAAATAAGGGATGAATATTATTTAAAAAAAAACGTCATAAGCAGTGTGTCTAAATAAGGGATGAATATTATTTAAAAAAAAACGTAATAAGCAGTGTGTCTAAATAAGGGATGAATATTATTTTTAAAAAAAACGTCATAAGCAGTGTGTCTAAATAAGGGATGAATATTATTTAAAAAAAACGTCATAAGCAGTGTGTCTAAATAAGGGATGAATTTTATTTTAAAGAAACGTCATAAGCAGTGTATCTAAATAAGGGATGAATATTATTTTAAAGAAACGTCATAAGCAGTGTATCTAAATAAGGGATGAACATTATTTAAAAAAAAACGTCATAAGCAGTGTGTCTAAATAAGGGATGAATATTATTTAAAAAAAAACGTCATAAGCAGTGTGTCTAAATAAGGGATGAATATTATTTAAAAAAAAAACGTCATAAGCAGTGTGTCTAAATAAGAGATGAATATTATTTAAAAAAAAACGTCATAAGCAGTGTGTCTAAATAAGGGATGAATATTATTTTAAAGAAACGTCATAAGCAGTGTGTTTAAATAAGGGATGAATATTATTTTAAAGAAACGTCATAAGCAGTGTTTCTAAATAAGGGATGAATATTATTTTAAAGAAACGTCATAAGCAGTGTATCTAAATAAGGGATGAATATTATTTTAAAGAAACGTCATAAGCAGTGTATCTAAATAAGGGATGAATATTATTTAAAAAAAAACGTCATAAGCAGTGTGCAAAAATAAGGGATGAATATTATTTTAAAAAAAACCGTCATAAACAGTGTGTCTAAATAAGGGATGAATATTATTTTAAAAAAAACGTCATAAGCAGTGTGTCTAAATAAGGGATGAATATTATTTAAAAAAAACGTCATAAGCAGTGTGTCTAAATGAGGGATGAATATTATTTTAAAAAAAACGTCATAAGCAGTGTGTCTAAATAAGGGATGAATATTATTTTAAAGAAAAAGGTCATAAGCAGTGTGTCTAAATAAGGGATGAATATTATTTAAAAAAAAACGTCATAAGCAGTGTGTCTAAATAAGGGATGAATATTATTTTAAAGAAACGTCATAAGCAGTGTGTCTAAATAATGGATGAATATTATTTAAAAAAAACGTCATAAGCAGTGTGTCTAGATAAAGGATGAATATTATTTTTAAAAAAAAGTCATAAGTAGTGTGTCTAAATAAGGGATGAATATTATTTTAAAAAAAAAAACGTCATAAGCAGTGTGTCTAAATAAGGGATGAATATTATTTTAAAGAAACGTCATAAGCAGTGTATCTAAATAAGGGATGATTATTATTTTAAAGAAACGTCATAAGCAGTGTATCTAAATAAAAGATGAATATTATTTAAAAAAAAAAACGTCATAACCAGTGTGTCTAAATAAGGGATGAATATTATTTAAAAAAACGTCATAAGCAGTGTGTCTAAATAAGGGATGAATATTATTTTAAAGAAACGTCATAAGCAGTGTATCTAAATAAGGGATGAATATTATTTTAAAGAAACGTCATAAGCAGTGTGTCTAAATAAGGGATGAATATTATTTTAAAGAAACGTCATAAGCAGTGTATCTAAATAAGGGATGAATATTATTTTAAAGAAACGTCATAAGCAGTGTATCTAAATAAGGGATGAATATTATTTAAAAAAAACGTCATAAGCAGTGTGTCTAAATAAGGGATGAATATTATTTTAAAAAAAAACGTCATAAGCAGTGTGTCTAAATAAGGGATGAATATTATCTTTAAAAAAAACGTCATAAGCAGTGTGTCTAAATAAGGGATGAATATTATTTAAAAAAAAAACGTCATAAGCAGTGTGTCTAAATGAGGGATGAATATTATTTTAAAAAAAACGTCATAAGCAGTGTGTCTAAATGAGGGATGAATATTATTTTAAAAAAACGTCATAAACAGTGTGTCTAAATAAGGGATGAATATTATTTTAAAGAAAAAGGTCATAAGCAGTGTGTCTAAATAATGGATGAATATTATTTAAAAAAAAACGTCATAAGCAGTGTGTCTAAATAAAGGATGAATATTATTTTTAAAAAAACGTCATAAGCAGTGTGTCTAAATAAGGGATCAATATTATTTTAAAAAAAAAACGTCATAAGCAGTGTGTCTAAATAAGGGATGAATATTATTTTAAAGAAACGTCATAAGCAGTGTATCTAAATAAGGGATGAATATTATTTTAAAGAAACGTCATAAGCAGTGTATCTAAATAAGGGATGAATATTATTTAAAAAAAAAACGTCATAACCAGTGTGTCTAAATAAGGGATGAATATTATTTAAAAAAAAACGTCATAAGCAGTGTGTCTAAATAAGGGATGAATATTATTTTAAAAAAACGTCATAAGCAGTGTGTCTAAATAAGGGATGAATATTATTTAAAAAAAAAACGTCATAAGCAGTGTGTCTAAATAAGGGATGAATATTATTTAAAAAAAACGTAATAAGCAGTGTGTCTAAATAAGGGATGAATATCATTTTTAAAAAAAACGTCATAAGCAGTGTGTCTAAATAAGGGATGAATATTACTTAAAAAAAACGTCATAAGCAGTGTGTTTAAATAAGGGATGAATATTATTTAAAAAAAAAACGTCATAAGCAGTGTGTCTAAATGAGGGATGAATATTATTTTAAAAAAAACGTCATAAGCAGTGTGTCTAAATAAGGGATGAATATTATTTAAAAAAAACGTCATAAGCAGTGTGTCTAAATAAAGGATGAATATTATTTTTAAAAAAACGTCATAAGCAGTGTGTCTAAATAAGGGATGAATATTATTTTAAAAAAAAAACGTCATAAGCAGTGTGTCTAAATAAGGGATGAATATTATTTTAAAGAAACGTCATAAGCAGTGTATCTAAATAAGGGATGAATATTATTTTAAAGAAACGTCATAAGCAGTGTATCTAAATAAGGGATGAATATTATTTTAAAAAAAAACGTCATAACCAGTGTGACTAAATAAGGGATGAATATTAATTAAAAAAAAACGTCATAAGCAGTGTGTCTAAATAAGGGATGAATATTATTTTAAAAAAACGTCATAAGCAGTGTGTCTAAATAAGGGATGAATATTATTTAAAAAAAAAACGTCATAAGCAGTGTGTCTAAATAAGGGATGAATATTATTTTAAAGAAACGTCATAAACAGTGTGTCTAAATAAGGGATGAATATTATTTTAAAAAAAAAACGTCATAAGCAGTGTGTCTAAATAAGGGATGAATATTACTTTAAAAAAACGTCATAAGCAGTGTGTCTAAATATAGGATGAATATTATTTTAAAGAAACGTCATAAGCAGTGTATCTAAATAAGGGATGAATATTATTTTAAAGAAACGTCATAAGCAATGTGTCTGAATAAGGGATGAACATTATTTAAAAAAAACGTCATAAGCAGTGTATCTAAATAAGGGATGAATATTATTTTAAAAAAAAACGTCATAAGCAGTGTGTCTAAATAAGGGATGAATATTATTTTAAAGAAACGTCATAAGCAGTGTATCTGAATAAGGGATGAATATTATTTTAAAGAAACGTCATAAGCAGTGTATCTAAATAAGGGATGAATATTATTTTAAAAAAAAACGTCATAACCAGTGTGTCTAAATAACGGATGAATATTATTTAAAAAAAAACGTCATAAGCAGTGTGTCTAAATAAGGGATGAATATTATTTTAAAAAAACGTCATAAGCAGTGTGTCTAAATAAAAGATGAATATTATTTTAAAGAAACGTCATAAACAGTGTGTCTAAATAAGGGATGAATATTATTTAAAAAAAAACGTCATAAGCAGTTTGTCTAAATAAGGGATGAATATTATTTAAAAAAAACGTAATAAGCAGTGTGTCTAAATAAGGGATGAATATTATTTTTAAAAAAAACGTCATAAGCAGTGTGTCTAAATAAGGGATGAATATTATTTAAAAAAAACGTCATAAGCAGTGTGTCTAAATAAGGGATGAATATTATTTTAAAGAAACGTCATAAGCAGTGTATCTAAATAACGGATGAATATTATTTTAAAGAAACGTCATAAGCAGTGTATCTAAATAAGGGATGAACATTATTTAAAAAAAAACGTCATAAGCAGTGTGTCTAAATAAGGGATGAATATTATTTAAAAAAAAACGTCATAAGCAGTGTGTCTAAATAAGAGATGAATATTATTTAAAAAAAAAACGTCATAAGCAGTGTGTCTAAATAAGGGATGAATATTATTTTAAAGAAACGTCATAAGCAGTGTGTCTAAATAAGGGATGAATATTATTTTAAAGAAACGTCATAAGCAGTGTATCTAAATAAGGGATGAATATTATTTTAAAGAAACGTCATAAGCAGTGTATCTAAATAAGGGATGAATATTATTTAAAAAAACGTCATAAGCAGTGTGTCTAAATAAGGGATGAATATTATTTTTAAAAAAAACGTCATAAGCAGTGTGTCTAAATGAGGGATTAATATTATTTTAAAAAAAACGTCATAAGCAGTGTGTCTAAATAAGGGATGAATATTATTTTAAAGAAAAAGGTCATAAGCAGTGTGTCTAAATAAGGGATGAATATTATTTTAAAAAAAAACGTCATAAGCAGTGTGTCTAAATAAGGGATAAATATTATTTTAAAGAAACGTCATAAGCAGTGTATCTAAATAAGGGATGAATATTATTTTAAAGAAACGTCATAAGCAGTGTATCTAAATAAGGGATGAATATTATTAAAAAAAAAACGTCATAACCAGTGTGTCTAAATAAGGGATGAATATTATTTAAAAAAAACGTCATAAGCAGTGTATCTAAATAAGGGATGAATATTATTTTAAAGAAACGTCATAAGCAGTGTATCTAAATAAGGGATGAATATTATTTTAAAGAAACGTCATAAGCAGTGTATCTAAATAAGGGATGAATATTATTTAAAAAAAACGTCATAAGCAGTGTGTCTAAATAAGGGATGAATATTATTTTAAAAAAAACGTCATAAGCAGTGTGTCTAAGTAAGGGATGAATATTATTTTTAAAAAAAACGTCATAAGCAGTGTGTCTAAATAAGGGATGAATATTATTTAAAAAAAAAACGTCATAAGCAGTGTGTCTAAATGAGGGATGAATATTATTTTAAAAAAAACGTCATAAGCAGTGTGTCTAAATAAGAGATGAATATTATTTTAAAGAAAAAGGTCATAACCAGTGTGTCTAAATAAGGGATGAATATTATTTTAAAAAAAAACGTCATAAGCAGTGTGTCTAAATAAGGGATGAATATTATTTTTAAAAAAAACGTCATAAGCAGTGTGTCTAAATAAGGGATGAATATTACTTAAAAAAAACTTCATAAGCAGTGTGTTTAAATAAGGGATGAATATTATTTAAAAAAAAAACGTCATAAGCAGTGTGTCTAAATGAGGGATGAATATTATTTTAAAAAAAACGTCATAAGCAGTGTGTCTAAATAAGGGATGAATATTATTTTAAAGAAAAAGGTCATAAGCAGTGTGTCTAAATAAAAGATGAATATTATTTTAAAAAAAAACGTCATAAGCAGTGTTTCTAAATAAGGGATGAATATTATTTAAAAAAAAACGTCATAAGCAGTGTGTCTAAATAATGGATGAATATTATTTAAAAAAAAGTCATAAGCAATGTGTCTAAATAAAAGATGAATATTATTTTTAAAAAAACGTCATAAGCAGTGTGTCTAAATAAGGGATGAATATTATTTTAAAAAAAAAACGTCATAAGCAGTGTGTCTAAATAAGGGATGAATATTATTTTAAAGAAACGTCATAAGCAGTGTATCTAAATAAGGGATGAATATTATTTTAAAGAAACGTCATAAGCAGTGTATCTAAATAAGGGATGAATATTATTTAAAAAAAAAACGTCATAACCAGTGTGTCTAAATAAGGGATGAATATTATTTAAAAAAAAACGTCATAAGCAGTGTGTCTAAATAAGGGATGAATATTATTTTAAAAAAACGTCATAAGCAGTGTGTCTAAATAAGGGATGAATATTATTTTAAAAAAAACGTCATAAGCAGTGTGTCTAAATAAGGGATGAATATTATTTTAAAGAAACGTCATAAACAGTGTGTCTAAATAAGGGATGAATATTATTTAAAAAAAAAACGTCATAAGCAGTGTGTCTAAATAAGGGATGAATATTATTTAAAAAAAACGTAATAAGCAGTGTGTCTAAATAAGGGATGAATATTATTTTTAAAAAAAACGTCATAAGCAGTGTGTCTAAATAAGGGATGAATATTACTTATAAAAAACGTCATAAGCAGTGTGTCTAAATATAGGATGAATATTATTTTAAAGAAACGTCATAAGCAGTGTATCTAAATAAGGGATGAATATTATTTTAAAGAAACGTCATAAGCAATGTGTCTGAATAAGGGATGAACATTATTTAAAAAAAACGTCATAAGCAGTGTGTCTAAATAAGGGATGAATATTATTTAAAAAAAAACGTCATAAGCAGTGTGTCTAAATAAGGGATGAATATTATTTAAAAAAAAAACGTCATAAGCAGTGTGTCTAAATAAGAGATGAATATTATTTAAAAAAAAAACGTCATAAGCAGTGTGTCTAAATAAGGGATGAATATTATTAAAAAAAAAACGTCATAAGCAGTGTGTCTAAATAAGGGATGAATATTATTTTAAAGAAACGTCATAAGCAGTTTGTCTAAATAAGGGATGAATATTATTTTAAAGAAACGTCATAAGCAGTGTATCTAAATAAGGGATGAATATTATTTTAAAGAAACGTCATAAGCAGTGTATCTAAATAAGGGATGAATATTATTTAAAAGAAACGTCATAAGCAGTGTGTCTAAATAAGGGATGAATATTATTTTTAAAAAAACGTCATAAGCAGTGTATCTAAATAAGGGATGAATATTATTTTAAAGAAACGTCATAAGCAGTTTATCTAAATAAGGGATGAATATTACTCTGGAATTTTTATATGTCCCTTTCGCCTACATGTCGCATTAAGTACTTTTCAGTTTGAAAAAATCAATACATGTTGTGAAAGATAAAGGATAGAATATTTATGAAACTACCGGTATTCAAGCTTTGCGTGAAAAAAAGTACATAGATGAGAATTTTATTATTTCTGTTATTGTTGTGAGACGTTGTTGACACATGAATCATACTAACTAATTCGTAATTTTGTAGTAAAAATATAAAACCTTTCCACAGAAACTTATTTACACTAGTAAATATTCCAGGAACAGTAGCCGTAAGCTGCCTTTCAAGACGCTGGACGAATTCAAGGAAAAATGTGTAACAAAGGAACCAAGTACTCTGGCTAACTACTTAAAACCAATGGCCTGGTACTTGCCAATAATCAAGTAAGTAAATAGGTTTTCATCAATAGTTTATCACGTAAGGTAAAATAACTTACTGAAGATCATTAGGGGGTGTGAAAACGAACGACCCAAGTGATACACACAGCTCCTGTCTTGTCTTAAACGATTTATTTTAAATGCTTAAAGTTTAGTAATCATGTGTAGTAACCTCTATAACGATATATTATGCACATACATACTAATAATACTCTAAAGAGATCGCTCACATTTAATGTATAACAATTCCAAAATTGATTAAACAGCTACTGTTAGATCTACTACTTACCTGGGCTAGCTCAAAAAGGCTCGGACTATTGTTAAAAGATTTCTCCAGCGTACTTAACTTGTCTGTAAGTATCCGCTTTTGATATTCCGATAAAAATACACACAAACACACATATGTAAATATATATATACGTACAGGTGTAATACACATTGCGCAAAATTCAAAAGGAAACAAACAAACTATTCTTTTACTGCTAAATTAGGGAAAATTAGAGCAGATATCCCTCGTGTAACTTTGTACGAATTATAAAAAAAAACCTCTTACATGTATCTCTCTTTCTCATTACATTTTAATCTGCAAATTGACATTATGATTGATATTTTACACTTTGTCTTATGATAACTTATCATGAAAGAAAACTATATTTACATATGCGTGTAATAATATAATTTTTCTTCTTCAACCTCTAACGCCTTTCCAATCTACATATTGCCTCAACGATGTGAACTACTGGTAAAATAAATCAGTTCAAAAGTAGGTTCGGCGAGCGCAGACAGTTCCCGAGTAGATTTGGACAGTTATTTGAACAAATCAAACCAATTCTGTTTGATTCTATATTTGGAAAAGAAACGTGAAACATATCTTAATTCTACACTTTTATTTTGCTGCCAGTGAATTCATGGATATACAAAATGACAGAAAAGAAATGACTTATCTGGAGTGGATCAGAAATAATAGTGACTTATGCTATGTTTAGTGACCATTTCGTTTATTGTCAATTTCACTTTTGGATCAGTTTTAATCCAGTTTTTATTACAATTATTTTTGTAGAGGGGTGAAGGAATTATTGTTAAAATAATATTAGGCGACATTCCTTTTGTTTTACTGGAAATATATTATTATTAAAGTAAGTTGTTTAACTAGTGAAAGTATTTCTGTTTTATTCTGGAGTCAGTGTCTTTGGTAATTTTATTATCAGTTGCGTAACCTTTTGAAAACTTTATTTCCATAAGTTTCATTTCGTTATTTTGATTAGATTTGATCGTATAGCTTATAATTAAAATAACTATTAATCCTCTGCATCAATCTATACAACAAGTTTTACTTTTCACTTTAACTTTTTTGTGTGGCTTCATTTAATATCGTGAGCTTTCTACAGTGTTCTTCTCCATTGTCTCTGTCTTGATGGATGACATTTTATACTGGAAATACTCTAAAACATATCACAGATAACATTTTTTTTTCTTTTCTTGTTTTCATATTATTCTTCGTATTTTGTAAGTCTAAAAGACTTTGGGGTAATGTTATCTGTGCAAATTTCAAAGATTGTAAGCCTATTGTCACATTCTTCTGAAGATTCGTAAAACTAAACGTGCTTACGCACCACTGAGGCCAGAGTACAGTTTTTGACACTATGTTGACTAAAACCAGATTCAAAAAGTACCTAATTATGAGTAACACACTGATTCTTAGAAAGAATTATGAACAAATTTCCTAGTAATAAGGTTGAATGTCGGTGATTACATGATATGAGAAGGTCGCGAACTTCATCAGTAAATATAAAGAATAGGACATGAAACACTGTGTGGTACTTGTTGTTGTTAAGTACAGACCTACACGATGGGCTGTTTATAATATGCCCACCGGGAGTATCTAAACCCGGCTTTTAGCTTTATAATATTTTAGGTTAGCCACTCAGTTACTGGGAGTCTGTCCGATAACAAGTTAATGAAAGAATATCTTTTGTTGTTAATATGACGTTTCTTTTGTGTATGTTAAATTCGATGACAGTTTTCGAAATTCTCTGCACCTCAACATAATATACACAAAAAATTACATTAAATTTTTAATAGAAAACTAATTCAGTTTCGTTGATTATTCATTAAGTTTTACGACTATATTATAAAAAGGAATTTACTGAAATGATTTCTCAATAGCGCTAAGTAACAAAGTTTTTACTTTTTTATGTGACCTGGGTGATGAAATTTTCAAATTTACCCATTTTCCAGAACATTCCAGGTAGATTTAGTATTGAGACCTCAATGATTTGATAAGAGATCTTGGTCTAACAAAGTCGAATGCCGAGCATTTGATTTGACATCTAAGCTCAAGGAGTGAGATTTGTTAGATAAAAGTGTGGAAGTCGCAAGTCAGAGGAAGCGTCACCGACATTTTTCAAGCTTCTTCACTCGTCAAGATGTGCTCTGCTTCTGCCACAATGTATCCAGTTTGTCCGAGGCAATTGGAATTGTATGTAACCCAAACGAGCTGTGCCTATTCATTGATAGCTTATCCAGAAGCTGCAAAGCTGTGCTGCTCCATAATGGGAATAAGTATCCGTCTCTTCCCCTGGCTCATTCGGTGCACCTCAAAGAGGAATGAAACAGCGCCAAAATCTTGCTAGAAACCTTGACGTATGATGAGTATGGCTGGGAGGTTATCGGAGACTTCAAAATGGTAGCATTTCTGATGGGTTTCAAGGAGGCTTTACCAAGTTTCCTTGTTATCTTTGCCTTTGGGACAGCAGGGACACCGCAGCGCACTACAACAAGAAGCACGGACCACAACGAACCGAGTTCTCTGTAGGGAGGCACAATGTCAAGTGTGAGCCACTGGTGGACTTCCAGAAGATGTTGTTCCCACAATTGCACATAAAATTGTGTCTTATGAAACAATTTGTCACAGCTTTTGATAAGGAGTCTGCAACCTTCAAGTACCTTCGAGATTCTGGAGTGCACAGAATTCCCAAGAAGTTCAATAGGAAGGAAAAAAGGCTTGGGGCACTTTGTCGCAGTGGTTCGGGGCTTCTCGGGCAATCATAAGACCGAAAATTATGTGAAACTGGTTGAGGCTCTGGTGAAGATCAAGGGCAAAATGGGCTGCAGGATGACACTGAAACTTTATATCCTTGACACTCATCTTGATAAATTCATGGAGAACATGAGAGCAAACTCAGAGGAGCTAGGCGAGCGCTTCCACCATGATATACTGGTCTTTGAACGCCGCTACCAAGGGGCGTATAACGAAAACATGATGGGAGACTATATTTGGGGACTGATACGTGAAAGTGATTTACATGACAGTCGCAAATCTCGAAAAACTACTCACTTCTAAACATTTTTGTATAACTTTAGTATAAATACATGTAAATCTTGATTCATATGTTGTTTTATTCAGACGTTATGTGAATGAAAATGTGCAAATTTGCCCGTTTTACATAAAAATAGGTTAATTTCTAAATTTCATTATCCAGGTCACAAAAGCAAAGCTTGAAGGGAATAATGGCCATTTCCTGTACTTTTACAACATAAGCAATTAAGAAATAGCACATACTATCCAGGAACAAAATTTATATTACATAGAGTAGTCATAAAAGGTGCTTCTTTATGTATAGAATGTAATTATTTTTCAATATTATAATTTATGAAACATGGAACATAATAAAACAACTTTGTGTAATCCTTCAGAGGAAACTGCACAGCTATTGAACGTATAGCTTACGAGATGGCTGAACAACAGGCCAGCGAAGGCGTGGTATACAGTGAGGTCCATTATCGACCTGCAAACTTGGCCAACATGAATACCAGCGATGATCTCTTCGGTACTGAAAGGGTAACCTACAGAAAGGTTCTCGAACTAGTAACGAAAGGGTTTCAGCGAGCAGAAGAAGATTATGGCATAAAAACACGTTCTCTCCTTAACTGTGGTAGAGAAAATGCTGGTAATGAAAAATTGTTACTGTTTAATATACGTTAGGCTAAGCTTCTAGTAATAATATAGTTGTAGTTACTGTTGAGGTGTTTAATTTTGAAATCTCTATTAAGCAGCTTTTCTTCTTTTTTGATGCATATAGAAGTGGTTGCATCAGAGACTACAGCCATTTATCGAAAGACCTAGTCGCTCCTCAAAATGTATTTGAGAAAGATGATTGTTATGTGATAACTTAAGTGTTTTTAAATGGTTACCGTGTTTTTTGTCTTGCTTGATCTGTATTTTACGAGTGAAAACCTAGGAAAATGAAGAGGGTGTTAAATGGACTTTGTTCAAGCTAGGTTAAGTAAATTATATACCTAAATTAACTTTGAAATAAAAATGTGTGGCTTGAGTCGTGATTCATGAGAGACTAGGTAAATACCCCAGTTTCCAAACTCTGCATGTGATCTACAGATTACTGGTAAACTGTATTCTGTTTAATTTCACATGACTGCAAAGGTAAGGTTATTTCCATATAGCTATGATAGACTAGCAAAATAAAAGGGCCTACCGTCATCCCTTTTCTGGCTAAATAGAGATTTACTGATAGTAGTCACCATTCAAATAACATATTTTGTTTTAGGCATTTGTGATGTATTTACCACGAACATTTTATAATTTAATGACTACGACAAGGAGGTAAGGAAAAGCCATGAATTTAAATTTAAAACTTCTTTAAAAAGATAATTAATTAAGTAACAATAATATAATGAAACAAAATGCATATATGATAAATAAAATATTAATATAAACGATAAGTTACAAGGAGAAACATGATTTTTATATTTCTTTAATTTATTTTATTTAATTATTAGTAACTTTCAAATTCATATCTTTTATCATAATTACCGTTATGTTCATATTTACATGTCAACGTTTTAACCTAACATTTAAATTTGGCATTAACACTGCTTTGTGTTTATATAGGAATTTGGTATGAAACCTGATACATTTATTTTGTATTAATTATCTGAAGACTATATAAATTACTTACCTTTACATCTTCCTATCAAGAAGCACATTTCAATGGAAGTTTGTATGAACTCTCTATAAAATATTAATATATGTATTTATATTATAATAGAGGTGCTATTTTACTACTTTTCCCGGCATGGCCAGGTGGTTAGAACACTCGATTCGTAATCTAAGGGTCGCGAGTTCGAATGTTTTCACACCAAACATGCTCGTCCTTTCAGCCGTGGGGCGTTATAATGTGACGATCAATCCAACTATTCGTTGGTAAAAGAGTAGCCCAAGAATTGGCGGTGGGTGGTGATGACTAGCTGCCTTCCCTCTAGTCTTACACTGCAAAATTAGGAACGGCTAGCACAGATAGCCCTCGAGTAGCTTTGTTTGAAATTCAAAAAACAAACAAAGTACCTGAAAATTCTAGATTAAACATAAACTTGTGTTATTACATTTCTCTAGGGATACCTTTTCATATAGCAAACTGCTTATTCTTTGTTACAAAAATGGCTCAGAAACTAGTTTTTAAGTTTAAAGGAGTTGTTTCATTGTCTGCAGTTGCATTGTCACTTTCATAGCTGTCTTTTATAACAGCTGTTTTTTACTATTTCGAAACATAAAATGAATACGTGATACGTTACGTAAATCACGTACATCTTAAATATATCTCAGTAGTAACATTTTTCACTGAAATAAGATCAAATAGGATTCTAAATAGCCACGGCTGTAATTAGATTTCAAATATATCGAGAGATTAAGCTATTTAACTTGAAAAAAAATTGGCAGCCATTCTACAAATCACTATGTCGTTGCTAATAATCTTTTTCAGATTTTGTATTTTTATTTCTTGTAAACACCATTTAACACTCAGTTCTTGAGTAATAATAACTGTTTACGGATTTAGTGTAGTTTCAGATAAATATATTATATGAATTTATTGTTGTATAATAAGTCTGCAGATTCATCTATTTTATTCCTTAGATTCTCCCGATATTGTTAGTTCTCAAATATTAGATTACTGTTTGCTTAGAATTCTTTCAAATATATTAATGTCAAAACCTCCATTTTTTTTATTCAATTTTTACTATTCGGATTTCTATCCCAACACCGCTTATCGCCATTACTTCTGATGAGTTATAATTTATGGTAAATGTACCTTTACTGTAATTTTATTAAACAAGATCTCAGGCCATGATTTTAATAATTTTGTATAGTCCATAGAATCTTTTTGGTTTGAGCAAGAACCACCAGTTAAATTTTTTTCACAAATACCGGATTTGCATCAAGTGTGTGTGTGTTTTTCTTATAGCAAAGCCACATCGGGCTATCTGCTGAACCCATCGTAGAGAATCGAACACCTGATTTTAGCGTTGTAAATCCGTAGACACACCGTATATAGTTCATAATATAAACTGCTCAAAATATTAATTGAACACGTACGTTTTATTATGTAATTTATCTCAGTGTTCCAAATGTGATAATAATTTTAATTTTTTTAGGTAATTTACTTCATTTCAGTTCCATCTGGGTCATTTTTTAATGCGTGATGAACGGTAAAATATGGAGAAATAATTTTTTTTAAATGACCAATATTACCAAAACTGATATCTCATATAAAAATACTTTAAATAGTTTCCTTGCGTTTACTCAAGAAATGTTTTAAACATTCAATATCAAATGTGACCTCCACGGACTGTGACACACTTCTGACACCGATTTGGCACACTTTGAATCAGTCTATCAATGTTATCTTTTGGTATGGTAGCCCACTCGTCTACCAGGGTTTGTCGGAGTTCCTGTACATTCTGAGAAGGGCGTTGGTGATCACCAACACGTCTCGACAACATACACCAACAATGTTCAATTGGATTTAAATCTGGAGATTTGGCGGGCCACTCAAAAGTCTCTATACCTTCCTCGTCAAGGAAGTCCATACAGTCTGGCGACGTGGGCTCGCGCGTTAACCACCATAAGAATGAACCCGTCGCCGGCAGCACCAACAAAAAGTCTTACAATGGGTTCCAGAATTTCATCTCTATACTGTCGTGCGTTAAGAGCATCCCCGTAGAGTATGAGTAATTTCGTGTGGCCACCCAAGCATACGCCTGCCTGGCTGCACGGGTCGCGCTGTCAGAATAACGCCTCTTGCAGGCCGTGTGACTCTAAGGCGCCCTTCGTGCAGACGATTGCGAACTGTTTGGGTCGACATACGGGTTCCAGTGGAAAGATGACGGTCATTTCATAGTGGTCGAGCCGTAGCTAACCTCACGGCCTTGACCTGGTCTCCTGCCATAAGAGTTCGTCTCCTGGTAGCATTGCAAAAGTCACTTGATGACGCTTGGTGATACACCGACGTGCTGTGCTACCCTCCTTTGGGTCTGGCCATCCTCCAGCATCTGGACCGCCCTCACCATCTCATTTTCTGTCAGATGGCGCCTGACTGCTTGGGTGCAGAAGACGAAGGTACACACTGACAAAACGAGCCGCGAAAGATTCATGTTGGTGTTTGTTTCGAAAATTAATGAAGAATGCATAGTTTCACGCAACAACCTTGTTTAGGGTACCTTGAGTAGTATTTTCCTTGAGTGAGGTGAGTTTTGTTTGAGTTGCTTCAAACTTCACTCGCAAACTTTAATACACTTGAAGACGAATTGATATGTTTTTCACGCATAAATTTAGTTATGACAAAATTATACTGAAATATGTATTTGCTCCTTTAAATTTTTTTAGCAGTATGTATTGGAAATATCATTAACAATTATATTAGGTATTCTTTCACGCTGATTTTAAATAAACTCATTTTTATTTCATTTTAATATATTTTTATCTTTTTTATTCTCCTAAATTTTGGGCTAGAACTCTTATTTTATGAATTTAATTTTCTTGTTTTTTTTTAACTTCCTTTCACGTCTTTCCTGGCCCGGCATGGCCAAACGTGTTAAGGCGTGCGACTCGTAACCTGAGGGTTTGCGGGTCCGCATCCCCGTCGCGCCAAACATGCTAGCCCTTTCAGCCGTGGGGGCGTTATAATGTAATGGTCAATCCCACTATTCCTTGGTAAAAGAGTAGCCCAAGAGTTGGCAGTGGGTGGTGATGACTAGTTGCCTTCCCTCTAGTCTTACACTACTAAATTAGGGACGGCTAGCACAGATAGCACATGTTTGCCGGGCTCTTCCTTGATTTGAGCTTTTTGTCTTCATTATGACCTTTTTCTTTAGATTGACACTTATATTTTCACTACTTTCGTATCTATTTATCACTTCTTAATATTTAAATTTTATTTTGATTTATCTTAAGTATAGGAAAGTGTAGCATAAAGACAAGATTCAGTACAAGTTCACAAAACCACCAAACCTAAAGTTATTTATGTCTGCTACATTGGACTATCTGCAACATCTATAACAGGGAATTGAATTTGGACTTTACAGTTGTAAGTCCTTAAAGTTACAGCTCTCCAACTGGGGGATTTAATTATATCAAATTTAACCAAAATCACCGTTATAAATCTCTCTGAGGCATGACATTGTTGTCGAAATCTCAGACTTTATCTGAATAATTGTATTTGATCTTGGCACTTATAATGCACTAATAATCCTGAACACAGAGCAGTTATTTGTTTTGATTTTTGGCATCAGAACAAAAACCACGAGTCCACCGGATTAACAGTCCGAGTACATTAAACATTTGTCCCAACACACTCTTGTTTGAGGCCCTGCATGACCAAGCGCGTTAAGGCGTGCGACTCGTAATCTGAGGGTCGTGGGTTCGAATCCCCGTCACACCAAACATGTTCATCCTGTCAGACGTGGGGTGTTATAACGTTACGGTCAATCCCACTATTCGTTGGTAAAAAAGTAGCCCAAGAGTTGGTGGTGGGTGGTGATGACTAGCTGCCTTCCCTCTTGTCTTACACTACTAAATTATGGACGGCTAGCACAGATAGCCCTCGAGTAGCTTTGTGCGAATTTCAAAAACAAACACTCTTGTTTGTTTGTTGTTGTTCTGTAATTAAAAGCTTCACAGTAAGTTATTTAATGACCACGAAGCATCAAACCTATAAATGTAGCATTGTAAGTCCCTAAACCTACAGCTGACCCACTGGGAATCAGCTCGTTTATTATTAAAGTACGTTAGTTTAAAAACTATGAGCTACAGAGTTAATCATTAAGATATTAAGCAAATTATTTCTAAACATGTTAAATTCCACAGCGGCTCAGCAGTAGAACATGAGGTTTAAATCACTAAAAGCCAGGTTTTATTGCTTGTGGTGACGGCAGATCATATTTCTCTTTGAGTAAATTAACAATGAACAACAAAAAAAAAAAAAAAATTATTAATAAGATAAAATATTTTTTATGGTATTCTAGACAGTTTAAGGAGTTCTTGCCCAGAGAGATTGATGTGAACGTTTATTGTATTAAGAAATGAACGGAGAATTAGACGGCGTAGAATGGTTATTTCATCCTTTTTTATCAAAATGAACTGAATAAAAATGTTGCGATTTTATCTTTTCTAAAAGTATGTACAGGACAACTTTACAAGAATATTATGTGTTTTAATTAGTTCAAATGTTAATTGATAACTGAAATTTAATATTAATACGTGATTTCACGAAAACATATTGGGTGAGATTTGAATAATAGTAGATTTTCAGAAGTATTACGAATACCCAAATAAATCTGTTGCATCTCTATAGCTAAGAACGTCTACTTATCTCTTTCTTATTGTTGTTATGTTTAAGTTCTGTGGTCTTACTTAATGTACAAAAAAGTAATGTTTTTAATTATGCTATTTTTCTTGGCAAACAACTTCCTTGACCCATTTTTTTTCAGATGAAGCTCGCGAGGTTTTGTCACTGTGTGAAGAATTCAAAGACAAGTCCGTTGTTGGGATTGGCCTAAGTAAATCTTGGATTGGGCCAAATCCGGATTTGGAAGGAGAAGAGGGATTGAAGAAGGAAGTGATAGAAGTATTTCAAGTACGTACCGTGACACTTGATAATACTGTTGTTACTGTAATATCTCCTTGTCAAAGAGAATCATTGAGTGAAAAGTTTGGTTAACTAAAACTTAATAAAGATGATAAGGGAGGTAAGTGTTTCTTTTCCAACCTCGTTGAGGATAGTGCCTCGATAAAAGAAAGAGAACATATTATTAAATATTTATAGAAATATTATTAAGTGGGAAGTCTTTTACTTCCCTGGTTGTAAAGAGTGTTAAATTATTGGTTCTTTAATGAAATCTATCAGTACAAGTAAGTTCTAAAACACGTTGATAAAATTTTAGCAGCTACTTAAAAGTGAAACGTGATGATCATCTGAAGGACTTCTTTTCCTTTGTTTTATAATACTATAAGATATTGCATGTACATGTTCGTAATGTATTTATAAGTTTGTTATAATGATGAATAAAATATATTCCTAGTGCTGGAAAGGAATGAATTAGATTAAAACATCATTTTTACAAGATCCTATAAGGATGTTGTAATTAGAAATAATGAAGATAGTAATAAAATAAGACAATTCAACTAGACTCTACGATTAAAAACGTATAAGGCGTTTGTTTTTTAATGTAATTTAGTTCATTTAACAGCGACCTGAGTGGATGGTTAGTCAATTAAATAAATAACTTTTCTATAACAAACAAAACTGCTAACTCATAAATTTTAATAACAACGGTGTTGGATGCGACGCGATTTGTAACCAAGCTCTAAACATGATACTACTCTTGATAGATCTGTCAAAACAAAGTTTGAGAAAAAATATTTAATTATTTACACTTGAAAAAACGCAGATGCAAAAAAAAATACTAGTACCATCCCAAAGTGAATATTTATTGTATCGTAAAATCTAATATTTTGTACACGGTTACACCATGTATCAATATATGTTAAAATAAACATATATGTTTTAATTCTTAGAATCATTTACCATGACCTAGAAAAATGAAACTGCTAAAAAGGGAAGAATTTCTCTGTAATGTTGAATCTCATAGCATTTTTTGTGTGTTTGTTTTTCATCTACATCTAAGGAATCCATCTAAAGTTCACCAATAGTTACAGCAGTCAATAACATAACTGTTAACATAACATATAAAGTTTAATTTCAAGGAATTGAAAGTAAAAGCTTTACATAAAACGATGGAATAAAATGTGCCCTTCTTTTTTATTACTATCATCCAACAGAGGGCAGCACAACTAGGAATCCACAGAACAGCACATACAGGAGAAGCTGGACCTCCAAGTAGTGTCGACAGACACGTGAAATTCCTTCAGATAGAAAGAATCGGTCATGGGTACAGGGCTTTAGGTGATAAAGCGCTCTATCAAGACTTACTGAAGAAGGGTATCCATTTTGAAACGTGCCCTCATAGTAGCTACCTTACTGGTGCTGTTCCTGCAAACTGTACTAAACATCCAATTGTCAAGTAAGGGGCATTTGTTTGCAATAACACTTCAGTTTCGTTATGTAGTATTTGGAGTACTGTTGTTTTTTATTATCCAATTGACGATATTTCGTTGCTATAGTAAACACGTAAACAACTATCAAGCACAGGTCTACTGAAGTTTTTCACACTTTTAAACAGCTGAAAGTATGATGTGAATATAAATACTTTTATTCAAGTATCATACTTGAAGCGGAAAACTGGCGCTAACTATAACCGATCAATATTTTCTAATAGTCTTTTTCTATTGCTCTAGGACTCAGCATGGTTTCGTTATTTGGATGCTCAATTCACAACGTGCGAGTCTTGAATGAAAGCCCAGCATCAAACATGCACGCTCATTTGACTACTGGGGCATTGTAATGTTACAATCAATCCCACATATCTTTTGTTTGTATTCCAAAAGTTAGAAATTGGTGGTGTTAATCGGTTGATTTTCCTCTGATCGGCTGCAACATATAATCTTAAGATATTAATATATTTGGCTGAGACAAATCAAATATGCATATTGTTTTGTCAAAACCTTTGAAAAGATTTACTTTTGATGAATTACATCAATCGTTACAGGCTTGCCGAAGACAACGCAAACTTCTCAGTTAACACAGACGATCCTTTACTGACTGGGACGACTCTAGATGATGAATATCGTTTGCTCCAACAAAAAGGACTGAAGGACTTCGATATTGTTCGAGCGGTAAGTAATACAGATGCATTACGAACAATTTAAAATGGTTAATTCATTACACTGCACAACAAAGTTTTTGCTTCTTGAACACTGTTGGGTGTTCCTTATAGATTTTTTGGCTACTGATCACGAAAATCACATCCAAATTTGCCCATCACGTACCGTTTCATCGAAATCTTCAGTTTTGTCACGTTTTTCTTATATTTGTGTCCAAAATTTTCGTTTCTGTAAGAGACCTATGAACAATGTTTTGTGCAGTCTGAGCGTGAAACCAGCCCAGGTTGAAAGCTGTTCTGTGGTTGTCCGAGCATGCCTGAGCAAGCCAAAGCCAGCATGACACTGTCTTAGCAGGCTATAAAAGTGACTTGCATATACAGATGCTGCTTATTGGATTAATATAGACCTTATAGTGTGTACGTATTGTTTTAGCATATAGCGTTGCCTCAGTAGCACTGTAACAAGTAAGTTAGATCTTATAGACGTTTTACAGGACAAAAACTGTTACTTCTGTTTGACTAGTGTGTCTTGTTTCTCTGCCAAAACAAGAAGTCAAAAGCCGAGTTCGAGACTGCAGGAATGAATGTTTACTGTCACCAGGGACGAAAATTTCTGTTTTTCGAAATGATATAACCAAATTCTTTGCACAAGTTGACAGTCTCTGTTTCTGTGTTGACATCGAAGGATTGTTCTTTGCTGTGGTTGTGACCATAACCCGCAAGAGTGGCGTCTCTTCATTGATTCATTAGTGTTAAGCCTCAAAGATGTTCTGTTAAACAATGACAACGTTCACCCTTCAATACATGTTGGCCATGCAGCACACATGAAAGTAACCTATGAGAACATGGAAATGTTGTTCAAGCACATCCAGTACAGCAAGTGCAACTGGAATATCTGTGGAGATCTGAAAGTCTTTGCTCTGTTACTGGGACTGCAGCTCGACTATACAAAGTACTGTTGTTTCATCTGTGAATGGGACAGTCGTGCCAAAGAGTCACATTATTTTAGACAGAACTGGCCACTCCGTAAAAAGTTAGTTCCAAGAGAGAAAAATTTGGCGCATGAACCGCTTGTCGACCCGGCAAAGAGTTTCTTGCCTCCTCTTCACATAAAATTGGGACTTATGAAGAATTTCGTGAAAGCATTGAACAAAGAAGGCGAAGGTTTTCGTTATTTAAAACAGATGATCCCAAGAATAACTGAGGCCAAGATCAAAGAGGGCATTTTTGTGGGCTCTCAGATCAGACATGTTATGAGTTACAAGCGGTTCAAAGATCTGTTAGTTGGGCAGGACAAATTGCCTGGAAAGCCTTCAGAAACGTTGTTGACAATGTTTTTGGCAAATACAGAGCCCCACATTACATTCAGCTGATAGACAAACTTCTCAAAGCAAACAAAACAATGAAGTGCAACATGTCACTCAAGATTTATTTCCTCCACTCACACTTGGACTTCTTCCCGCAAATCTCAGTGCTGTCAGTGACAAACACGGTGAAAGGTTTTGTCAGAACATTGCTACAATAGAAAAACGATATCAGGGCAACTGAAATACGTCAATGGTTGCTGACTACTGTTGGACACTGCAACGTGATGCACCGGACATTAAATACAAACGAAAATCAGGAGCAAAACACTTTTAATTATGTTGAATTTAATAGCATATTAGAAACATAAACGCAATTAAATACGTTATTGCCGGTAAACAGTTAACTGTCTATTTCTCAGAGTTCCTACGTGATGAAACAAAACCAAAACTATATTTGTGCATACCCACCAGGTACCTGTCACAATCAGCAGAAACTTTTCAGGAAGCAAAACTTTTCAAAAAAATTGTTGTGCAGTATTATTATTGACATTCAAAACAAGCTATGAACTTTATAAATAAACACCAATTACAAACTTTTGCAGCATTATTATACATTTAAACAACTAATAATAAATAAATATACACCGAGTTTAAAATGAAGGCAAAGAAAATAATAATTATGTTAACAGCTAATACTTTGTGTATGTGTAAAAAATGTAAATTTTTTTTTTCCGAAAGTGTGTGTGATTTTTTATAGCAAAGCCACAACGGGCTATCTGTTGAGTCCATCGAAGGGAATCGAACCCCTGATTTTAGCGTTGTATCTTTTGGAAGGAAATATCCTTGAAATTCATCAATAGAGACTTTTGAAACAATTTTATTTTGTATTCATAACACATAATTCACATAAACTGTGCAACACTTACAAATAAATTTTCGTCAACATGAGTTAAGCAAAAATGCTGTAATTCTTTATTTGTTTTTTTTTATTTTTTAGGTCGTTGTTATTCAGCTATATTACATAAAGTTACTTTAACTTATCTATTCCGTTTTTCAACGTAGCGATAATAAATATGTTTGTCTAATCATAAATATTTAATTCTTAACAAACGTGCACGCACTAATATTGAAATTTTTACATTCTGGTTCAAGCAGTAACAAATTAAAATAATATTTTCAGAATTTCAATGCTGCTCGGTCTTGCTTTTTGCCACACCAAGAGAAGAAAGATCTTTTTGACCACCTGAAAAAAGTTTATGGTATAACAGATGAATCAGTTTTGCAACAATCTGAATAAGAACTTATGTCAAAAAAACACAGCTGGCTACCTGTTGTGTCCACTGATGGGAATCAAACCGGTAATTTTAGCGTTGTGAATCCGAAGACTTACCGCTGTTCCAGCAGGAAACTTTACATTGCGAGAATAATTCAAATAATATTTAAAATATATATATATATATTATTGTAATTCATTGGGTTAGGTTTGTGGTAATGCTGTTATATAGTAATCGGATCCTTTTCTTTGAATAAAGTTTATTTTTTGAGTAGGTAAAGCATTGTTTTAAAATATTTGTAATAAACATTACGTATTCTACAAATTTTATTTTGAACACGCCGTCGCTCAGTGTTAATGCTAGGCGCTAAAAAATAGGGTTTCGACATTCTAGGTGAGTACAACAGTTAACCAATTGCAGTGAGTTGCGCTTCACAACAAACAAACAAATAACATTTTTCAAACAAAAATGACATTGTTTATTACTCATATCTCAGAACGGCTGGTAGGGTTATTAACACTGTTATTGATAAGGAGAGAACAACGTTGTGACCTTCCTAGGTCATCTTCAGGTTTTTAACATGAAACATTGTTTGTGAGCTCTATTTAATAAGCATGTTACAAGATTTCTTTTAGATGTGAGGGAGATAAGGCTGTCTAATTGTGTTAGGAGTCTCGTATTTTCTGTAGATTGATGTATGGAATCCATTATTGTTAAGATTAATGATGATGTCGTGTCTAAAAATGCAAATTGTTATTTTCTGTAGATTGATGTATGGAATCCATTATTGTTAAGATTAATGATGATGTCGTGTCTAAAAATGCAAATTGTTATTTTCTGTAGATTGATGTATGGAATCCATTATTGTTAAGATTAATGATGATGTCTTGTCTAAAATGCAAATTGTTATTTTCTGTAGATTGATGTATGGAATCCATTATTGTTAAGATTAATGATGATGTCGTGTCTAAAAATGCAAATTGTTATTTTCTGTAGATTGATGTATGGAATCCATTATTGTTAAGATTAATGATGATGTCGTGTCTAAAAATGCAAATTGTTATTTTCTGTAGATTGATGTATGGAATCCATTATTGTTAAGATTAATGATGATGTCGTGTCTAAAAATGCAAATTGTTATTTTCTGTAGATTGATGTATGGAATCCATTATTGTTAAGATTAATGATGATGTCTTGTCTAAAAATGCAAATTGTTATTTTCTGTAGATTGATGTATGGAATCCATTATTGTTAAGATTAATGATGATGTCTTGTCTAAAAATGCAAATTGTTATTTTCTGTAGATTGATGTATGGAATCCATTATTGTTAAGATTAATGATGATGTCTTGTCTAAAAATGCAAATTGTTATTTTCTGTAGATTGATGTGTGGAATCCATTATTGTTAAGATTAATGATGATGTCTTGTCTAAAAATGCAAATTGTTATTTTCTGTAGATTGATGTGTGGAATCCATTATTGTTAAGATTAATGATGATGTCTTGTCTAAAAATGCAAATTGTTATTTTCTGTATATTGATGTGTGGAATCCATTATTGCTAAGATTAATGATGATGTCTAAAAATGCAAATTGTTATTACTTTCAACGCCGCATATAATTTAATGGCAAGATATTGTTAGTACATTTATTCTAAGACTTTTCAGCTGTGATTATGATTATGAAAAAATAAAAGTGTTGTCCACATACCTTCTGTAAAGGATAGGTATGAAGTCAACTTGGCATGGGTTGAGCCATTTCTGTTCATGATAAGAGAGAAATACATTAGCTAACGTTGGACCAAATGCGTAGACTAGATAAAGAATATAGTGCTTAAAGAATATATGTCCTAATGTTAATATATAATGACAAATATAATTATTTGACTGATTTAATATGCAAGTTAGGAAAGAGTAAATGAGTATACTAATTGTAGTGAGGAAACCATTTAATTAGTTCAACTCTGTGTGTTAGGATTTCTTTCTTTTAAAATAAATCATAGAGCTTCGAGAAGCACACAAATATTAAACAAAATTAACAGTTAATCGGAATTTTGTTGATGAAGCAAGTGTTAAGTTATACGTTTTGTTAGTTTAGTAAGTGTAGAACTGGTAGGAAAAAAATAAAATGTAGTTGTTATAATTATGTGGACTGGACTGCATTACTCTCTTTTATCAAATAATCCAAAATAGCTCTTTCAATAACAGACACTGTTACAACATTGTGATTTTGTAATCAAAAGATCGTAACTAGAACTGTAAGTAAACAGTAAAGCTCACAGAACACTTGAGTTGCATGAGATCGGTGTTTACCTTTATCATTATCAAAACAGTTTCAATATATTCAACATATTATTTATTACAGGATACATTCTTAAAACCAATGAGTGAACACGTGGAAAATAAAATAAATATTTAATGTAACAAAACTGAGACTGGTTGGCATGAATTTAAGAGTGTTTGTCTGCTTGTTTGTTGAATTTCTCAAATAGCTTCTTAAGTGCATCAACCGCCTCAAATACATAGACCTTATCTCTCAACACCTATTGCAGAAAAAGTTTGTTTATATCTGTTCTGATACGTTTAGTAGAAATCATTCATCATTATACCTAATTATTAAGAAACAAGATTTGCTAAATATTTTCAACAGAAATATAATATTGTAATTTTCTGGTAATGGTTAAACATAGTTATTTACATAGATTTTTTTAAGCTTTAGTAGCTCAAATAAACTTATAAAACATATGAAACTAAGTGTCTTTTTCAAGATGGATAGATGTTATATATTTGTCATAGAACAAGTGAATAACCTTTATCCATCCTGAAAAGGACACTTATTTTGATATCATAATTAACGATAAGTGGTTTACATATAAAATATTGGAAATGTAAAAAAATATGTCATACTGGTTAAATATAGAAGCAAAAAATTATAATTACGCTAAATGTGTACAAAACCATTAGACACATAATCGATTGGCTCGTTTAATATTTATAAAAAGGAAATATTAGGAGTAATGGAAAACTTTTCAGCTGAAATGTGGTAGTTCTGCTTTTCACCTATGGAAACACATGTAATACAGATAAATATATAATGCAGACTTCAGTCATAAATTGAAATAAGTTCAATTTATTATGCTCTTCTAGAGATGTAAAGTATCACCATCAGCATTTATAATACAAATAAATTTATAATAGCAAACTACAATAAAATAAAATATTTTGTCAAGAACACTTGTATTGCTATACTAAACCAATACAAAAATATGAGTAATAGATTCACGTCTTTACAATATGTAATTGAATTTAAATATCGATGACATAATCACAAGTCGAGCCACAGTACAGTAAGCTCATTATTCCATTAGTAATACTGTCCACCTATGGCGACATATGTAATGCAACCTCGAAAATTATAAACGTAAATCGAGAGAAGTTGAAATCTTTATGCAATCCTACTGAACACATCCATCCTAGCAACACGTTCCAGTAACGCATCCAATCTAGCAACACTATCCTTCGTAAGACCATCCGCGTATAGAACCTTAGTAACACAATTCGCCTAGTAACACCAGCTGTCTGTGCAAAATACATCTAATACAAAATATTTATAAATGAAAATAATGTGCATAAGTAACATAATAATTATAGTATTATTCACCTATTGAAACACCGTTTGCCTTTATTTGTTTAGAACTAATGTTACACAATGGGCTATTTTTCCTTTGCCCACCACGGGTATCGAACCCCAATTTTTAGAACTATGAGTCCGCAGACATAACGCTGTGAGATTGGAGGGCGGCTTCTGCTTTTGTAAATAGTATTTGACGTCTAACTTATAAAGTAACATTGAAAATACAATATTATGAAAATTAGATAAAATTATAAATTTTAAGACTTTGATTTTACTATATATTTTACTATATATTTCAAAATATGATCCCATGGTGTTTCGTATAAACAATATCCTTATCAGCCGTGAGTTCAATGGCGTTAATAGTGGACAAGAATATAAGGACTTTGTAATAAAAATAACAATCGTAATTTAAATTCATGTATTTTTGAAGCAGTTCACTTAGAAATAACGAATTTAGTTATGAAAACTAAATAGAAACAATTCAATTAACAACTTATTATGCCCTTAAACCTAACAAAGTGTTTTGATTTTACTGTTTGGTATGTTGGCAGTTTTTGAAGAAAACAAGGACACCATTTGTCTATATATGAGCTACTTTCGTTTGTTTCGATATTCTGCAAAGCTACACAAGCGGTATTTGCAATATTCGGCCTGATTTGGAACTTATAGATTATAGGGAAGGTAACTATTCAACATAATTCTTGTCATTCTTGAGCTACTTTAACATAATAGTGGGAATGGGCTCTTATTCTTATAATGCACCAACAGCCACAAAATGTTGAGTGCGACATTGCTGAACAGGGACACAAGCGAATTACTCTTTGATTCACAGAGCGACACGCTAATCATTGGGTCACCTGTGATCCATCTGTACTACGTAAAATAATTAAAGAATAAATTCAATTGAAGTATCATAGCTAAAACAAGAATCGATTAATATTCAACCAATGTTACACATACACTATCTTGATGTTTCCAAACATTTGTGCTTAACTTCAAACAAACAATCGTTAACTGTTTTTGATCAAATCCTTTTCCTAGGCATGTTGAATTACGACGTAAATAAAATTCTTTAAAATATTAAATTCATATATATTTCTCTATTTTCTCTTTGAGCATACTTTTGTTTCAACAGTGAGGATACTGTAATACGCTCTATGGAAAACGTACATCTATTTAGCATAATTTCTGTTTCAGGTTTTTTAGCATCAGCTTCACCAACTGAGGCAACGCTAAAAAGTTATTTTGTGTTAAAAACTAATACCATGCAAGCGAACACCTGTTTTTCAGTCACAAATGTTACACCGCTATACGTAATATTGCGATATTTTAATACTGCCGACATGTCTTCATTATGCCTAGCCAGAATACTTCAAGTACAAAGTCCATTCCTTCTAGCCACAAAGCCGTGAACTAGGATTGTATTATTATGTATTCCTCAGATGGCTCTGTGATAGGTGTGGCGAAATATTTTGTGTGATATATCTTTAATTTCAAGTGTTGGCTATTCTCTTCAATATACTTGCACAGTAAGCAAGGTGTGCTCGTTTTTATTTCGACTATTCGCGTATAAATTGCATGATATATGATTTTTTCGCAGGGGGTAATGTTCTGGTAATATTCTCCGGTATATTTACAGATATATCCATTGTTAGATCTGCTCTAAAACAATGACAAAATTCGTTTACAGCGAGAGAAGTATCTGAGGAAAACTGAAGAAGGATCTTATTGGCGAAAGTTCCTCGTTTAAATCACGTGACTTATATATAAATAGTATACGCACATAAACATATATATAAGGGGTTTGCTGAGAATATTTACCCTATTCTTCACTTGTGTGATGAACTTAATTGAAGCCGAGACAAACAGCTTTTCCGATATGTGTTCAACCGAAATTTATCAGACAAAGTTTTCCAATTCACGGGTAAGTTCATGGCTTGTTTTTGGTTGTTTTTTTTTTTTAATTTCGCGCAAAGCTACACGAGGGCTACTTTTGCTAGCTGTCCCTAATTAAGCAGTGTAAGACTAGAGGAAAGGCAGTTAGTCATCACCACCCACCGACAACTCTTGGTCTACTCTTTTGTCAACGAATAGAGGGATAGAAAATCACATTATAACGCCCCTACGGCAAGCATGTTTGGTGTGATGGGGATTCGAACCCGTGACGGATTACGAGTTCAGTGAAGTCTCATGGTTTATAAGTTCTTATCCATTTTGTTTGCTTCCTTTAAAGTTGAATGAAGTATTAATGTTTATATTATTTGTAAACTGATAAACAACTATTTACGTTTAAGTTTATAATTTTAACAAATGTTTCTTCTTACAAGACAGAATATTACAAAGATTTAAACAACATAGTAATAACTTTGTATTTTCTGTTTGTTTCTTTCTTTACTTTTGTATCCATTAAAATAGCGTAAGTATAATTCATTGATTCGGGCATCAACAATATAAAAATCATAACAAGTGGGGACCCGGCCTGGCAAGGTGGTCAGAAAGCTCGATCGTAATCTGAGTGTTTCTCGAGGGTTCGAATCCCTGTCACACCAAAATATGCTTGCCCCTTAAGCTGTGGGCGCGTTATAATGTAACTTTCAATCTCACAATTTTATAGAATCTTTGGAGTTGGAAGCCCATTATTAATTTGCCTTTTCTCTATCAATATGTGTGAGTGTTTTCTTATAGCAAAGCCACATCGGGCTATTTGTTAAGTCTAGTAAAGGGAATCGAACCCCTTATTTTAGCATTGTCAATCCAAAGACTTGCCACTGTCCTAGCAGAGACTTTTTCTTTTCTCAAATCACGGAAACTTCAATCTAAAAACCGTAAAGAATAAATTGCATTAAAAATTAAATCACAGAACAATAAATCTGTTGAAAGATTCAAATCGAGTTTAGCTGAAATGTTTTAAAATAAACATATCTTATCGAATAAGAAATACACACTAGTAAGAATATTTTTCCTGTTTTTTTTTTATGCCTGAATAATTTCACCTTTTCAGTAGTTTAAGATTAGGGTTAAGAAAGAAAGATTAAGAAAGTGAATATTGATGACAATAAATCTCAACGTGAAATTATATTAAACTTACATTACTGATCACTGAATTTTTTTAAAATAAGTAGCTACGATAAAAATGATCCAATTTAAGATTGCAACCGATGAGAATGATAATACATGTTATTCTGAAACGTTAGTTTTTGCACGAAATTTTCACCCCTGTATCTCAGCAGTAAGCTTTAAACTTCAGGATTTATCCCCCATAACAGCACATTGTGTAACTTAGTTTTAAATAAACAAATAGTTTATAATTATGAGTGACTTTCAGCAGTTATTTCTTGCTTTTTCTATTAAATTGATAAATGCATTATATAATAATATAAATACAGTATGTTTTACCTGAAGGTATTGCAGGTGGGTGTGCAAGTTCTACACATATCGTAAACGAATGTATTAAGTGGAAAGTAATTTGTCATGGCATTATTGCTCAATTAAATCAAGGGTAAAACCCAAAATCATATCAATATTTTTTATGGCAAAGTCAGTATGATGTGTTGTTTTTGGCGTACATGTTGTCTTAAGTATGTGTGTGTATGTTTATATTTAGCGAAGCCACCTCAGGCTATCTGCTGAGTCCACCGAGAGAAATCGAACCCCCCCTGATTTTAGCGTTGTAAATCCGTAGACTTACCGCTGTACTAGCGGGAAACTATCTTAAGTATATAACACTTCTATTTCATGTGCATATAATCTTCAATATATGTCCGTGTCTGTATCTTCCAAACCCTGCCACACCAAACATGCTCTCCCTTTCAGCCGTAAGGGTGACAATCAATCCCACTATTCGTTGGTAAAAGAGTAACCCAAGAGTTGGCGGTGGGTGGTAATGTCTAGCTGTCTTTCCTCTAGTCTTACACTGCTAAATTAGGAACGGTTAGCGCAAATAGCCCTCGTATTGCTTTGCGCGAAATTAAACAAAAACAATCCAACGCCATTTCATTACAATAGGTGTAATCCTTTAGTAATGTTTAACTACCTAGAAAACATATAGTTTTATAAAAGACTTGTTATTAAAATTACGCACGTTTCAACAGTTTAAAACTTGTAAAGTACTTTTGCTTTTACCCTGACAAATAAAATGGTAGATTTTTTAGCTGCTATTCTTCTTTGGTATCAATTTACATCACAATATACGTTTGATCATTTTTGTTTATGTTGTTACTAAACCCTTAGATTAAGAGGTGTCTTTGCTATACGTAATTTTTCCAGGGATATCTCACGCACAAAAACCACGCGGAGTTGTTATACCACTAAACGACTACCAGATAGCAAGAAACGTCCAAGTACGACAATCAAAAACTCAAAAGAAATCTTGCCATCGATAATGTCGGACCAAGGACGGTCTCAGACAAATAAAATTGTCATCAAAGAGATTACAAATACCTCGCCAAATACTTCCCGTGCAACAGTGTCGAACCAAGGACGGTCTCAGACAAACAGTATTGTCGTCAAAGAGATTACAACTATCTCAAGAAATATTCCTCACTCGACAATGCCAGACCAAGGATGGTGTCAGACAATCAAGAGGTCTCCAAGTGACATGGATAAATGTGACGAGGACCAAGGATGTTACTTTGATGATGTTGACAGTTCAAGAGATATTGAAAATTTAAGCATTACCCATAAAGAAACCAAGTTTGATCAGAAGATTATCAGGTCTTTAACACTTACTGAAAATTTTACATCAGAGGAGCATGTCTCTGTTGAACTGGATGAGCCCGTAGACCCACCATCTCAGTCTTCCAAGGCTTCCAGTGAAGCTGGTAGTGACTTATTTTCTGATGAATGTTTAGAGAAGCATAATTATTATAGGTGTAAACATGGTGTCCCTTCATTGACATTGTCACCTCAGGTGAGTTATAAAGTTTTTTGTTTGTCATTAAAAAAAGTAGAGATAATGAAAAGATTTGGTGTTCCAGAAAAGAACATTTACCATTAAGACTTCCTTGAATGGTTCATTAAACTATAGGAGGAGGATTTATTTAGTACGTTTCTAATGAGAAGCTACGAAAGGATTTTAATGTATTTTTAATTAAAACGTATCTCATCACTTAACTCTTCCCGCACGCAATAAACGATATTTGTTAGAGGGGACGTGGATAATAAAACTATGAGAAACATTGTAATAAGGTATAAATTTATCAAAAACAGTCGTTACGATCTAAAGTTTACACAGTTTTAATGAAGTTGATCATTCAGAATATTTACACAGTTGTATCATAACTACCCATGTCAAAGTGCAAGAACCCTTAGTTTTTGTTTCTCATTTTGGTTTTATGATAATCAACAAAAGTGATTATTTTATGAAAGTTATTTTATTAAAAATTGGAAATAAATTGAAACTTATTTAAATAACTTTCTTATGTTTTCATTGTTTATGGATTTTAAAATATACACTGTATAATATTCATTCTTAAAATTGTTTACTATAATGTATCTGTTTGTATATAGACATTTCAGTTTTGTTATAAATTATGCATATTATGAATTATGTATTGTATTTGGTTGAAGAGCTCTGCTAAAGAGCCACCTACCTACCGAAACCAAAAATATAAATAAAAAGATAAGATATTTCGAAGCTAGTGGTGCTTTGAATATTTTAATGTAATTATTACGCTCGAAAATATCACATACATGATGAAAGTTTTCTAATTTCGTAAAACATATAACAAGTTACGCATGTCTTCCCTACTATATAGCTTGGTGACAACCTAGTGAGTTCACTCAATCCCTTGTGTAACTGTGATAAAAAGAAAAAAGTTCCATCGGCCAACGCTATATATTTTAAGATAAATATATTCCATGTACATAAAATATCTATTTACCAATTACGTGGTTAGAAAACTATCGTATATTTGCATATCACAGTGCGTAGTTATAGTTACTATACTGAACCGGTCGACAACAGAGGAATTTGTTCTAAGTGCAGCATGAAACCTGGGACATCATTATTATAGAGCAAGATTAATGAAGAATACCAATTAAGTTTTTGCTCGTAATGGAAAAAGAAATTAAATCTCTTGTTTAATGAATATGGCGTCAATTAACTCATTCTTCGAATGCTTACTTTTCTCGGTCATTAAATGACAGTGGAAAACATTAAAACAAACCATGTGCTAGCATTATACGAGATGCGAACAAATACATTCCAAATCATTTTACTCTCAGTGACAAAGCCGTGTTTTGGGGCAAACCAGTTGGATGATCACCGCTAATTCACTGTGTAGCTTTAGGCTTAACTACAGATAGACAAGTACAACCCACACGTCACACGCAGCAATTTTGAACAACAATTGAAAACATTTGTTCCAGTAGCAATGCGAGGGGTGGGAGCTCTGGAAAACATACGTCCCAGCTGCAGTTAATATATTAATTTCACCAGCATTCTTCGTCTTTAATGAAAAAAAAAATCCATCACCAATATGCCAGTCCAAAGTTTTGTGGATTATATCATGTCTCCTTATAATGTAAAACGCAGTTCTCATTTCTGGGGATTTGACTAAAAATATCTTTTTCTTAATATTTTCAGCTGTGCTTCATTGCTCAAGAATGGGCTAACCATCTTGCCGAAACTGATTGTTTTCGACACCGACCAGAACAAAAATATGGAGAAAACATTTACATGTGCAGTTCTTCTGATTCCCAAATCCAGATCTCTGGTAAAGTGATGTTGTGTCTTTGTGATGAATAGAACCACCATGCTGGTTTAAGATAAAGAATGTATTTGGCACTGTCGAATAACATTTGTTACAAGAATAATAAAATCATGAAAAAAGGCATGAATTTATTTTAAGGCCTTCATTTGAACGACGAAAACGACAATTGTAATAAAGAAATATTCCAAATTCGCTAAAAGAACGACATATCAAGTATTTATTTTCAATATAATAATATACATTCTGTTTATTTTTAAAACGTTGATCCATTTTATCTAAATGAGAACGTAAGTTTTTATATTGTTCGCATGTAATTACCGATACCTTAAAATATTTTAAATTAATGTGATTGAAGATTCAAAATATGTTTGTCGCTAGTATTTTTCTAAGCATTTTTTCGTGATTTTAAAGTTTATTTTTATTGGAGATACTACAAGTAATCATTTTAAATTTTGTTTCACGAGCTCAGGTGAAGTCCCAGTTGACGAATGGTATAGTGAAATTGATAAATACGATTTCGGCAAAGAACCAAGTCTGTTTAACTCAGGTAGGTACGAATCATAATATCACAAAAGTATATTGCTTCATGTTTCAGTGAACTTTATAACATTAATATTTCTATAAAATATCTTACTTATTTATAGAGTTACGTGTTCTGTGCCTTGTTACTTTTAAAAAAGTGACAAAGTGTAAGAATTGTATCACAAGAAAAACAGACGAAACGTAAAATATAAATGTAAAGTGTAGATAACCAAGAATATTAAGTCTAATTTATATAGATCAGTAAGAAATATTCATGTCATATTTTGTAGGCTCGGCGTGGCTAGTTGGTTAAGGGGCTTGAGTCGTAACCTGAGGGTTGCGAGTTCGAATTCCCTTCACACTAGATATGCTCGCCCTTTCAGCCATGGGGGCGTTATAATGTAACGGTCAGTCCCACTATTCGTTAGTGAAAAAGTAGCCCAAGAGTTGGCGCTGAGTGCTGATGAGTATACTTCCTTCTAGTATTACACTCCTAAATTAGGGGCAGATAGCCCTTTTGTAGCTTAGCAACAAATTGAAAAACAAGCAAACGTATTTTGTATTCACGAGTTGAAAGTCATTTGGTATTCGTGAGTGTTCTAGTATGGTAAGTGTATCTTCACAGCAATAACAGCAGTTTTCTAATCATCTAGTAAGTTTCCTTTTCAAACAGAAGTTACTTTATTACATGTGAAACCTCTGTATACTTAATTTCAAACAAATGAACCATATATTTTATTTCCAGGCCATTTCACACAGGTAGTGTGGCGATCAAGCACTGAAATGGGCGTAGGAAAGGCTTGTGGTAAAGGCAAGATCATTGTTGTTGCAAACTATAACCCTGCAGGAAACATTGTTGGTAACTTTGTTGTAAACGTTCCTCCACCAAAGTAAAACAAATCTTTAACATTTTGAACGAAAATTGATTTTTTACTGATTTAAAATATAATTTAGTTTAACTGCATAAGAAAAACAATTTCATGTGATAAATAATGACAGCAAAGTTCCTACTGGAAAATATAGATGTCACTAATGTTGCACAGTTTCTTGAAATATTGATCATAGACATCTCAGCTTCAAAGATACTTTAATGTATCAAAAAATGATTCAAACTTGCGTATGAAATGATTCGTCCAGTATAGTTTTAAGCTCAGAAAGGGCAACAGCATGAGAAATTACAGAACAAAGCGGTAGGTTAAATTATTTTCAAATACATACCACTGGTGATGCGTCAAACCCTGTTTCACATTTAAGGTAAACGTTTGTTGTAAGGTATGCTTAAGTTGTTAGAATATCTTTCGCTCTAATTCTTAGAAACAAAAATCAAAATACGAAACAAATCAAGTGTAACAAGTAGGACGACACCATAGTACTGTTTGATCTATTTAATATTTAATATCGCAATGAGAATTACTCTTTCATGTTGAAATATATGTATATTATTTTTGGGAGTAATATTGTTATGTATGTACTTACCTACTTTTATTTTTGTTTCATTTTACTTATCATAAGTACGTTCCGTTATTTTAAAGCAAAGCGTGAACTGTTAAAATAAATCAATAAACTTATATATTTTTAAAAATTCACACACTGTATGAAAAAAACTGCATATATGTACATGAAACATTTAACTTGAGAAAAAAAAATCTGAATCGACCGATTAAGTTTTTGTTATATGTGTTACGGTTTCTAGTTATTTACTGCTTAAATATTTTTAAGTAATAGAAAATTAAGTACCAGATCTAACATACTATAGGTGGCTGGCCAATTTATCTCAATTTTGTTACGATGGCTGGGCTCGGCATGACCAAGCATGTTTAGACGTGCGACTCGTAATCTAAGGGTATTCTCATCCCCGTCGCTCCAAACATGCTCGTCCTTTCAGCCGTGGGGGCGTTATAATATGACGGTCAATCCCACTATTCGTTGGTAAAAGAGTAGCCCAAGAGTTGGCGGTGGGTAGTGATGACTAGCTGCCTTCCCTCTTGTCTTACACTGCTAAATTAGGGACGGCTAGCACAGATAGCCCTCGAGTAGCTTTGTGCGAAATTCAACAAAACAAACAAAAAACAAATACGATGGTTGACAATGTTTAATAAAGCGATGAGTTCGCATGTATTTTCGACTAGTGTGTCTTATTTTACTTCTGTTTGAAACATCTATACAAATCGCTTTCTAAGTTTTACTTTAAATTATCAAATAATGCGATCCACACTTCATGATTGTGATAGTTTATTTTCATAAACTAAAATTTGCGCGTAAAGTGTGTTAGATTTTAATTTTCCTCCCTAAATGCGCTACAGAGTATTTTATATAACACCACGTTTGAGGGAAAATTAAATTTGTATTATAAAATTTAAGTTTAAGTAATTCACACGCTAAAATAACGTACATAGGTTACAATTACACTCAATCTTCTAAATGGTCTATGTAAAGTGTAGTAATTCTAAAATATCTTGCATGACCGAATTTTTTTACTTCTATAACATTTTATTAAATACTTGAGCAAAGCCACATTGGGTTATTTACTGAGTTCACCGAAGAATTAAATACATTAAAACAAAAAAAACATTTTCTAAATTTCAAAATTCCAACCAAAATATTTTTTAATCTCTGAACACGGACAACTTTAATATTCCATGGATCGCACTCAATTATTTGTTCGGCAGTTTTAATGATTATTTTTCTAATGGTTAACACAGCTATTTGCTTAACGTTAAGTAATTATTGAAAGAGTTATGAAACGTATTCTTCTATTATATCATGAACTTCTTTCGGGTGTTCAAAAATACATTTCTTCTCTTAAGATGACAAGAATCGTGATCAAACATCATTGAAAATTTGAAATAATGATTAAACTTTGTAACAATGAACTAAAACATAACAGTTTTAATACTCGTGTGTGTGTTATCAAAACATACTGAGAATTAAATTTTTATTATTAATAAAACAGTCAATTATTTTGAATAAGGAAATAGCTTAAACAAGCTTTGTTTAACGTAATCAAATAATAACTTATTAATATCAAATGAAAAAAGAGCTAATTATTAAATATACCAATAGTATAAAAATTGAATAAACACCGAACTTGGCAATAAGTCGTAGGAAGTGACTCTTAAATGTAAGTAATGTATAACATACACGAAATGCTTATTGCGAAAACGGAATGAAATTATATCATGGTAGCTATTGAGACTGTTCGGCTCCTAAAAAATTCCACCTTAAAGAGTTGCTGAGTCAAATGATGTCACCCTGGGTTATGGAACAGTTACGTTATAGAAGAAAAATGCTGCCAGAGTTACATTATTATTCCGTATTGTACACATTTGAGTGGTACATAACTGTTATGTAATATATACCACAATACGCGAGTGTCTTAGGATCATATTTCCACGAAGTAGAATCAGAGGGCAAATTGATATGATCAGCGCATATCGAGAACAAACCGCTACAAGATTACGTAGATAAACATATTGTCGTTTTTTTTATAACAATCATTGTCTTAGAATAAATATTTAACGTAATTTGATTTTTAGTTTATCACAAAAGTTTAGTTAGACACACCTATCTTTTAGTTTGTTATATTGAGAATTAATACTTACTGTAACTGATGAAACAAGTAATAAAATTTGATGTAACTAAATATTCCCTCGTGAATTTTGTTACAATTTTCACCTGTATTGTCTTCTAGTTTGCTTATTTCATATTCCAAATATCGAGCATATCAGTGCAGCTATGACAGAGATATACAATGTCAAAGTTCGTCTGGTATTCTTCGCTGCATCTTTCTTTTTCTGTGCAACAAACTGTAAGGAATTTTTAAAAATTAAAACAAAAACACATTCTTTCCCGACTTTTATGCACATTGCACAAATTTAATACATGGTGTGCACTACGTCGGTACGAAATTTGGCGCAAACCAGATACAACATTTAGCTGTTGCAGTAAAAAAACAGCGATTTTTCAAGAACAGCTTTTGTTCAGACCTGAAAAACAAATCGTAAATGGAATCGTTCTAAAATTACTTACAGAGACGTTCTATTAACTTTGGCGTCTAGGCCTACAAAATCAGAGGAGTCATACATCATGTTCTTCAGCCGAAAGCACACTGTCTCTTCAACATGCTCGCCCTATCAGCCGTGGGGGCGTTATAATGTTACAATCAATCACTCTATTCGTTGTTAAAAAAGTAGCCTAAGAGTTGGCGATGGATGGTGATGACTAGCTATTTCCCTCTAGTTTTACACTGCTAAATTAGGGTCGGCAAGTGCAGATAGCGCTCTTGTAGCTTTGCGCGAAATTCAAAACAAACAAACAAACAAACTCGTCAATATGTAATAGTTTACGTACATGTAAGTAACACTAATATTGTACTACGCTATTTTGAAAGTATTCTATATATATTTTATAGCTTCTCTGCTGATGTGTAGGCTAAATTCTGCTTAAATTTACAGCTCACCCTTGTACGTATATATATTTTAAGCCTTGTTTCTCTTGTGCATTTCCACATTTCTCGATCAATCAGCATCTAACTTGACGCAGTGACACAGATTGACATGATGAAAGTTATAAGGGGAATGGACCATAGTCCATTTTCATATCTAATTAGGAAAAGAAAATTACAGATCAACACAATTTGACATAATGATACAGGATGGAATGTGGAAGGTCATGGGGGAGGTGCGATCATCATCTGATTTCATACTGTTAGAACTCCTGAAAACAGTATGTGTCCTTCTTTTCATTATTGGTACCTTTATGTGTTTTGGCACTTTTACTGTGTATTATTTTAACAAAAATGGAAGCACAATTTCCTATCCTTTTATTTCCCAATCCAATAGACAGGTACCCTAGCTAGTAAATAAAGATATATATATATACTTATATTTAAGCATGCAGGGAATGCTTTACAAAACATTCATTTACTTTCAAAGATATTGTCCTTCTAAAAGATTCCATTTTGATAAGTCTGTAAACTGTCAGCAGACTTGAATCTAGATCACATCAGTTATATTCAGTAAGACAGACGTTAGGACCTGCATGCCCAGGTTGTTAAGGCGATCAACCCGTAATCTGAGGGTCGCGGGTTCGAATTCCCGTTGCCGCAAACATGTTCACTCTTATAGCCGTAGGGGCGTTATATTGTGATGATCAATCCCACTATTTGTTGGTAAAAGAATAGCCCAAAGATTGACGGTGGTTGTTGATGACTAGCTACCTTTTCTCTTGTCTTACACTGCTAAATTAGGAACAGCTAACGCAAATAGCCCTCGTGTAGCTTTGCGCAAAATTCTAAAACAAACAAATACATAGACCTTATCTCTCAACACCTATTGCAGAAAAAGTTTGTTTATATCTGTTCTGATACGTTTAGTAGAAATCATTCATCATTATACCTAATTATTAAGAAACAAGATTTGCTAAATATTTTCAACAGAAATATAATATTGTAATTTTCTAGTAATGATTAAACATGGTTATTTACATAGATTTTTTTAAGCTTTAGTAGCTCAAATAAACTTATAAAACATATGAAACTAAGTGTCTTTTTCAAGATGGATAGATGTTATATATTTGTCATAGAACAAGTGAATAACCTTTATCCATCCTGAAAAGGACACTTATTTTGATATCATAATTAACGATAAGTGGTTTACATATAAAATATTGGAAATGTAAAAAAATATGTCATACTGGTTAAATATAGAAGCAAAAAATAATAATTACGCTAAATGTGTACAAAACCATTAGACACATAATCGATTGGCTCGTTTAATATTTATAAAAAGGAAATATTAGGAGTAATGGAAAACTTTTCAGCTGAATTGTGGTAGTTCTGCTTTTCACCTATGGAAACACACATGTAATACAGATAAATATATAATGCAGACTTCAGTCATAAATTGAAATAAGTTCAATTTATTATGCACTTCTAGAGATGTAAAGTATCACCATCAGCATTTATAATACAAATAAATTTATAATAGCAAACTACAATAAAATAAAATATTTTGTCAAGAACACTTGTATTGCTATACTAAACCAATACAAAATATGAGTAATAGATTCACGTCTTTACAATATGTAGTTGAATTTAAATATCGATGACATAATCACAAGTCGAGCCACAGTACAGTAAGCTCATTATTCCATTAGTAATACTGTCCACCTATGGCGACATATGTAATGCAACCTCGAAAATTATAAACGTAAATCGAGAGAAGTTGAAATCTTTATGCAATCCTACTGAACACATCCATCCTAGCAACACGTTCCAGTAACGCATCCAATCTAGCAACACTATCCTTCGTAAGACCATCCGCGTATAGAACCTTAGTAACACAATTCGCCTAGTAACACCAGCTGTCCTTGCAAAATACATCTAATACAAAATATTTATAAATGAAAATAATGTGCATAAGTAACATAATAATTATAGTATTATTCACCTATTGAAACACCGTTTGCCTTTATTTGTTTGGAACTAATGTTACACAATGGGCTATTTTTCCTTTGCCCACCACGGGTATCGAACCCCAATTTTTAGAACTATGAGTCCGCAGACATAACGCTGTGAGATTGGGGGAGGCTTCTGCTTTTGTAAATAGTATTTGACGTCTAACTTATAAAGTAACATTGAAAACACAATATTATGAAAATTAGATAAAATTATAAATTTTAAGACTTTGATTTTACTATATAGATAATGCCGTGTTGATATATCTGTGCACTCATCACACCGACGTGACTTCTCATGTAACTTTGAGGCCCTAACGGCTCGCCCTCTCGTGGCAAGTAACATCTGCCCGTAAGTGTCATAGCGGCATGACAACTTCCACCTGTAAAGCGTAGGGTGGCTATTTAAGATATATTTTGCTGTTTACATACTGTAGTTTGTATCTTAATTGTATTTTATACAACTTACCAGAGCGCCCTTTGACGTTTTAGCACTATAGTTTGTGTCCTAATTGTATTTTATAATTTTACTACCATACCATTTGTTGTTTCAACACTGCAGGCCAGACCTCTTTGTACATTTTGCACAGCTTACTAGAAGGATTACTTTATTTAACTAAAACCAATTACAACTGCGTTTTGGCAAAAAACAACTTGGAAGTATTTTTGGCTTTTCAGATACATAGGAGTAAGCCTAATGAAATGGTTACACAATTAAACATCAAAACTGATAAATATATTGTTTATACGAGACACCATGGGATTATTTCAAAATATGATCCCATGGTGTTTCGTATAAACAATATCCTATCAGCCGTGAGTTCAATGGCGTTAATAGTGGACAAGAATATAAGGACTTTGTAATAAAAATAACAATCGTAATTTAAATTCATGTATTTTTGAAGCAGTTCACTTAGAAATAACGAATTTGTTATGAAAACTAAATAGAAACAATTCAATTAACAACTTATTATGCCCTTAAACCTAACAAAGTGTTTTGATTTTACTGCT
Source organism: Tachypleus tridentatus (assembly GCF_004210375.1). NCBI lineage: Eukaryota > Metazoa > Arthropoda > Merostomata > Xiphosura > Limulidae > Tachypleus > Tachypleus tridentatus. Next base: position 156,081,280 of record NC_134826.1, on the reverse strand, counting down.
TGGTATGTTGGTAGTTTTTGAAGAAAACAAGGACACCATTTGTCTATATATGAGCTACTTTCGTTTGTTTCGATATTCTGCAAAGCTACACAAGCGGTATTTGCAATATTCGGCCTGATTTGGAACTTATAGATTATAGGGAAGGTAACTATTCAACATAATTCTTGTCATTCTTGAGCTACTTTAACATAATAGTGGGAATGGGCTCTTATTCTTATAATGCACCAACAGCCACAAAATGTTGAGTGCGACATTGCTAAACAGGGACACAAGCGAATTACTCTTTGATTCACAGAGCGACACGCTAATCACTGGGTCACCTGTGATCCATCTGTACTACGTAAAATAATTAAATAATAAATTCAATTGAAGTATCATAGCTAAAACAAGAATCGATTAATATTCAACCAATGTTACACATACACTATCTTGATGCTTCCAAACATTTGTGCTTAACTTCAAACAAACAATCGTTAAATGTTTTTGATCAAATCCTTTTCCTAGGCATGTTGAATTACGACGTAAATAAAATTCTTTAAAATATTAAATTCATATATATTTCTCTATTTTCTCTTTGAGCATACTTTTGTTTCAACAGTGAGGATACTGTAATACGCTGAATGGAAAACGTACATCTATTTAGCATAATTTCTGTTTCAGGTTTTTAACATCAGCTTCACCAGCTGAGGCAACGCCAAACAGTTATTTTTTGTTGAAAACTAATACCATGCAAGCGAACACCTGTTTTTCAGTCACAAATGTTACACCGCTACACGAAATATTGCGATATTTTAATACTGCCGACAAGTCTTCACTCTGCCTAGCCAGAATACTTCAAGTACAAAGTCCATTCCTTCTAGCCACAAAGCCGTGAACTAGGATTGTATTATTATGTATTCCTCAGATGGCTCTGTGATAGGTGTGGCGAAATATTTTGTGTGATATATCTTTAATTTCAAGTGTTGGCTATTCTCTTCAATATACTTGCACAGTAAGCAAGGTGTGCTCGTTTTTATTTCGACTATTCGCGTATAAATTGCATGATATATGATTTTTTCGCAGGTAGGTAATGTTCTGGTAATATTCTCCGGTATATTTACAGATGTATCCATTGTTAGATCTGCTCTAAAACAATGACAAAATTCGTTTACAGCGAGAGAAGTATCTGAGGAAAACTGAAGAAGGATCTTATTGGCGAAAGTTCCTCGTTTAAATCACGTGACTTATATATAAATAGTATACGCACATAAACATATATATAAGGGGTTTGCTGAGAATATTTACCCTATTCTTCACTTGTGTGATGAACTTAATTGAAGCCGAGACAAACAGCCTTTCGATATGTGTTCAACCGAAATTTATCAGAGAAAGTTTTCCACTTCACGGGTAAGTTTCATGGCTTGTTTTTGGTTGTTTTTTTTTTTAATTTCGCGCAAAGCTACACGAGGGCTACTTTTTCTAGCTGTCCCTAATTTAGCAGTGTAAGACTAGAGGGTTTGGTTTGTTTTGTTTTGAATTTCAAGAGAAACTACACGAGGGCTATCTGCAGTATCTGTCTCTAATTAAGCAGTGTAAGACTAGAGGAGGGGCAGTTAGTCATCACCACCCACCGACAACTCCTTTGTCAACGAATAGAGGGATAGAAAATCACATTATAACGCCCATATGGCAAGCATGTTTGGTGTGATGGGGATTCGAACCCGTGACCCTCGGATTACGAGTTCAGTGAAGTCTCATGGTTTATAAGTTCTTATCCATTTTGTTTGCTTCCTTTAAAGTTGAATTAAGTATTAATGTTTATATTATTTGTAAACTGATAAACAACTATTTACGTTTAAGTTTATAATTTTTAACAAATGTTTCTTCTTACAAGACAGAATATTACAAAGATTAAAACAACATAGTAATAACTTTGTATTTTCTGTTTGTTTCTTTCTTTACTTTTGTATCCATTAAAAATAGCGTAAGTATAATTCATTGATTCGGGCATCAACAATATAAAAATCATAACAAGTGGGGACCCGGCCTGGCAAGGTGGTCAGAAAGCTCGATCGTAATCTGAGTGTTTCTCGAGGGTTCGAATCCCTGTCACACCAAAATATGCTTGCCCTTAAGCTGTGGGCGCGTTATAATGTAACTTTCAATCTCACAATTTTATAGAATCTTTGGAGTTGGAAGCCCATTATTAATTTGCCTTTCTCTATCAATATGTGTGAGTGTTTTCTTATAGCAAAGCCACATCGGGCTATTTGTTAAGTCTAGTAAAGGGAATCGAACCCCTTATTTTAGCATTGTCAATTCAAAGACTTGCCACTGTCCTAGCAGAGACTTTTCTTTTCTCAAATCACGGAAACTTCAATCTAAAACCGTAAAGAATAAATTGCATTAAAATTAAATCACAGAACAATAAATCTGTTGAAAGATTCTAATCGAGAAATACACACTAGTAAGAATATTTTTCCTGTTTTTTTTTATGCCTGAATAATTTCACCTTTTCAGTAGTTTAAGATTAGGGTTAAGAAAAAAAGATTAAGAAAGTGAATATTGATGACAATAAATCTCAACGTGAAATTATATTAAACTGACATTACTGATCACTGAATTTTTTTAAAATAAGGAGTTACGATAAAAATGATCCAATTTGAGATTGCAACCGATGAGAATGATAATACATGTTATTCTGAAACGTTAGTTTTGCACGAAATTTTAACCCTGTATCTCAGCAGTAAGCTTTAAACTTCAGGATTTATCCCCCATAACAGCACATTGTGTAACTTAGTTTTAAATAAACAAATAGTTTATAATTATGAGCGAGTTTCAGCAGTTATTTCTTGCTTTTTCTATTAAATTGATAAATGCATTATATAATATTATAAATACAGTATGTTTTACCTGAAGGTATTGCAGGTAGGTGTGCAAGTTCTACACATATCGTAAACGAATGTATTAAGTGGAAAGTAATTTGTCATGGCATTCTTGCTCAATTAAATCAAGGGTAAAAATCATATCAATATTTTTTATGGCAAAGTCAGTATGATGTGTTGTTTTTGCCGTACATGTTGTCTTAAGTATGTGTGTGTATGTTTATATTTAGCGAAGCCACCTCAGGCTATCTGCTGAGTCCACCGAGAGGAATCGAACCCCCCCTGATTTTAACGTTGTAAATCCGTAGACTTACCGCTGTACTAGCGGGAAACTGTCTTCAGTATATAACACTTCTATTTCATGTGCATATAATCTTCAATATTTGTCCGTGTCTGTATCTTCCAAACGATATTTCAACAATGGCATTTGTATTATATTCCTTAGAAGTAAAATTATGACCTAATATTGTTATGGGTTTGTTAGTCTATTTACCCAAATGTTAAATGAAAGATCTAGAAAGCAAAACTGAAAAAAAGAAAGTTTGTTGATTTCCTAATTTAGTGTCAGAGCCGATTAAACGTGTTTTTAGTAAGTATTTCTTTTTAAAGTTAAATTCAACGATATAACAGTAAAATAGTTTAATTCAGAAATCATTTAGGTTTAAAACTAAAATTGTTATTTTTTCTTTCATTAGATTCACATACACATATATATATATGTTTGGTGTATATACAATAGCAAACATACAGCTATATATATATATATAAACATACAAACATGTTTTTGTTTTTTTTTAGGTTCAACTTCATATACATTTAGAATGCTCATCACATGCGCTGACAATATGGGAGATAGCTGAGTGAGTACAGATTTTATACAATTAATTACCAACTCATTACTATGTTTCTAATTCTGTATTTTTAAATTTAAAGTAGACTGATAGTTGTTACAGTTACGACAGAAAGTGTTCGTACCCCTGCGTCCCGAGTATATTATAATATATGATATATTATAAATATTATACTAACACACATTTACATAAATTTTTATTTAATTAAACGGCAAATAAACTGTTTATAAACAAAGAACCAAAAATAGGAGGAGCAGAAAGTGTTCGTACGGCTCAGAACGTGTGAAAAAACTGATATTCCCGTAAACATTTTGTTTAGTTTGGCGAATAAACTACATTATACCATTTCAGAACTAGACACTGGGTTAATAATTATTGGAATTTAGCAGCAAAAAATGTACTTCCGGCAATTTAGCGTCGTCTCCGTCATTATGTATTCGGTCATCATAGCGAACAGGAAACAACTGTCCAGTGATTTAAAAAACTGAATTCTTGTAAAATACAAGTCTCGTATGTCTCTTTCCGGTATTGCTACATAACTTAATGTGCCTAAATCTACTATTCAAAGCATAATTGCCAAGTTCAAGCTTACAGGATTAATTGCTAACCTCCCTCGTTCCGGACGCCCCACCAAAATTTCTGAGATAACCAAGAGGAAGGTTCTCAGAGAAGTTAGTAGGAACCCTCGTTTAACACGAAAAGACATACAGAAACTGGTAAGGAAAACTGGGGTTAAAGTAAGCATCTCTACAGTTACGAACATGTTACGCTCTTCTAGGTTCAAAGCTTGTCGTCCCTCGTAGAACTCCATATTAAAAGCCTGTTCAATTAGAAGCACGATTGAGGTATGCAAGAAATCATGTAGTTAAACCCTTTACCTATAGTAAGAGTATTTTTTGGTCAGACGAGACTAAAATCGAGCTTTTCGTCCATAATGATGTTCGCTATATTTTCTGTAAGAAGAGGGAACGAAATTTTCCAAAGAACACTGTCTCTACAGTTAAACACGGATATGTCTAGATCATGCTATGGGGCTCCTTCAGCTCTTCTGGTGTAGGCAGCATTTACCGCGTCATGAAAAAAAAAGAGTACGTTGATATATTAGGCATTTATATCAAAAATGATACTCGGAACTTGCGGCTTAGGTGTGGTTGAATCTTCTGGCACGACAACGACCCTAAGCGCACATCGAAATATGTGCTATCCTGGTTACAGAAAAACCATATAAGCGTTCTGGAGTGGACATCGCAGTCACCCGATCTCAACCCAATTGAAAACGTTTGGCATGAGTTGAAGACCAGGGTTCATCAGCGTCATCCGAAAACTTGCAAGAGTTGGGGGCCTTCTGTAAAGAGGAATGGAAGAAAATACCATTCGATTACTGTCAAACGACCATGGAGGGCTATGAAGAGAGATTGCGCCAAGTAATTTACCTGAAAGACTACACAACTGACCATTAAAGTAGATGCACGAACACTTTCTGCCCTTCCTATGTTTGGTTATTTGTTTATAAACAGTTTATTTGACGTTCAATTTACATAACATTTTATGTAGTTGTGTGTTAGTAAAATATTTATAATATACTCTACTTTCATTTATCAACTCATGATACTTTTTAAGTTATAAGGAAAAACTTACTCACGACGCAGGTGTACGAACACTTTCTGTCGTAACTGTGTATACACCATGTGTGTGTGGGAAGGGATTCGTCCGAGGATATTTTACTAACGAATAGCTGGTTAATAAGTTATGTGAGAAATACAGTTGCAGTATAGATGCAATGGCAGGGAATCATGTTATCGAAATTTCACTCCGAAAAACTACAAGTATATCCAGTGACCTAGCGGCGCACAGATTACCGTAAGAATTTGCCTTCCTTCTCTTAAGTAATATCTTGAATATCTCTCGAGCCAACCAACTATCATTGTCATATATAATAAACGTTATACAGTGTAAATACATGTAGTGGACAGAAAATGGAAACACCTGAGTAAATAAGGGGCAACAAGTATATGTAAGCAGCGACTACCACATAGGTGTGGCTAGTCTTTTAATTAATTAAGCAAATAACATCTCAATATGCAGAGGGTCATATATAAAAACGCTGGAGAGGCCTGGTTGCCTATAATCATCTTTAGCATCCCTACAAGAGAAGACATTAATGATTCTGAAAGAGGGCCGATTGTTGGAGAATGTTTGGAGAGAGCTCTAGTGACCAAGACAACTCAACTTGCTGATCTTTCACAAACAACAGGTGTTTAAGGTAATGACACTATGGAACTGTGACAATAAAAAGCATATTCAGCAAAATACACCAGGAGGTGAACGCACATACTCCTGGATCGTGATATCCATGCATTAAATTGAACTGCAAAGTCATACAAGCGATGAACCGCATACCAATTAACCACAATTTAACCTGAGGTGAAAGCAGCCAGTTTCACTAAAAACAGTCAGTCAAGAACTCCACAAAATGGGATATCGTATTCAGGTTACAATGCACCAACCACTCATTACACTTGAAAATTCATGGTTGAGCATTTAGTGGTACAGAGAGCACATGCTACAGACTACCAGGCAGTGGATAAGTGTGATATTGTCAGATGGATCGTTTCTCACCATGTTCTTAATAAGTGAATGAGTACAGGTATGACGCCAACCTGAAGAACTTTATAGTCTTGAATGCTTGGTTCCAACAGTGAAGTGTTTTGTCGATTCAGTAATGGTGTAGGGCGCACTTTCCTGTTATGATTTGGGTGCAATCATGCCATTAGAAGGTAAAGTCGATGCCAGTCGTTACTTAATAGTACTGAGTTATAATCATCACCCAATTTTACATTATTTCTGTCCTGCAGAGAGAGATGTCTATCAAAATGACACTGTCTTCTTCCATATAGCACGAATAGTCCCCAATGTTTTGAGAGCATGACGTTGACTTTATTCATATACCATGACAACCTGAATCCAATCAAATATGTATGGTATATTGTGGAACAACACCTGAAACATCTTTTTCCACTTCCTTGAGTTAGAAGCGAGTTGAATGACTTTCTCGTGGACGAGTGTGTTTTTTTCTATAGCGAAAGCAACATCGGGCTATCAGCTGAGTCCAACGAGGAGAATCGAACCCCTGATTTTAGCATTGTGAATCCGAAAACTTACCGCTGTCCCAGTGGAAAACGTTTCGTGGAGGAATGTGACACCAATCGTCACAATCAATACATATCTTATCAACACAAGTAAAACAAAGAGTTTTTTTCTTATAATATAATCTGATACACTTTCATATGCTTTCGGACTTACAGCGCTAGAAACCTGGTTTTGATACCCATTGGAGTCATAACATAGATAGCCCTTTGTGTAGCTTTGTGCTTAACTAGAAAACAAATAAACTGTTATAACTACTATTAATATTCACGGGAAATCTGATTTTTCAGCAATGAAGGAACAAAGTTTAAGAAAATTTAGAAATATATTTTCCCACAAATGTTGAATTCCTAAAGCTCAGACAAGAAAACATAGGGTTTTAATTATAATAATATTAATCGGGTGCGTGTGTTTCCTTATGGTAAAGCCACTTCGGGTTATCTGCTGTATCCCCAGAGGGGAATCGAACCTCTAATTTTTTAGCCTTGTAAATCCTTAGTTTATCGTTATTCCAGTGGAGGACAATATTATTTTGATTAAAGCCTATAACAGTTTAAATTATATAAAATTACATAAAAGGGAAAGTTTTTATTTGATCTTATTTTAAAGAAACGTCATAAGCAGTGTGTCTAAATAAGGGATGAATATTATTTTAAAGAAACGTCATAAGCAGTGTATCTAAATAAGGGATGAATATTATTTTAAAGAAACGTCATAAGCAGTGTGTCTAAATAAGGGATGAATATTATTTTAAAAAAAAACGTCATAAGCAGTGTGTCTAAATAAGGGATGAATATTATTTAAAAAAAAACGTCATAAGCAGTGTGTCTAAATAAGGGATGAATATTATTTTAAAAAAACGTCATAAGCAGTGTGTCTAAATAAGGGATGAATATTATTTTAAAAGAAACGTCATAAGCAGTGTGTCTAAATAAGAGATGAATATTATTTTTAAAAAAAACGTCATAAGCAGTGTGTCTAAATAAGGGATGAATATTATTTAAAAAAAACGTCATAAGCAGTGTGTCTAAATAGGGATGAATATTATTTTAAAAAAACGTCATAAGCAGTGTGTCTAAATAAGGGATGAATATTATTTAAAAAAAACGTCATAAGCAGTGTGTCTAAATAAGGGATGAATATTATTTTAAAGAAACGTCATAAGCAGTGTGTCTAAATAAGGATGAATATTATTTTAAAAAAAACGTCATAAGCAGTGTGTCTAAATAAGGGATGAATATTATTTAAAAAAAAAACGTCATAAGCAGTGTATCTAAATAAGGGATGAATATTATTTTAAAAAAAACGTCATAAGCAGTGTATCTAAATAAGGGATGAATATTATTTAAAAAAAAACGTCATAAGCAGTGTATCTAAATAGGGATGAATATTATTTTTTAAAAAAACGTCATAAGCAGTGTGTCTAAATAAGGGATGAATATTATTTTAAAAAAACGTCATAAGCAGTGTGTCTAAATAAGGGATGAATATTATTTTAAAAGAAACGTCATAAGCAGTGTATCTAAATAAGGGATGAATATTATTTAAAAGAAAACGTCATAAGCAGTGTATCTAAATAAGGGATGAATATTATTTTAAAGAAACTTCATAAGCAGTGTATCTAAATAAGGGATGAATATTATTTTAAAAAAAAACGTCATAAGCAGTGTATCTAAATAAGGGATGAATATTATTTTAAAAAAACGTCATAAGCAGTGTGTCTAAATAAGGGATGAATATTATTTAAAAAAAAAACACGTCATAAGCAGTGTATCTAAATAAGGGATGAATATTATTTTAAAAAAAACGTCATAAGCAGTGTATCTAAATAAGGGATGAATATTATTTAAAAAAAAAACGTCATAAGCAGTGTATTTAAATAAGGGATGAATATTATTTAAAAAAAAACGTCATAAGCAGTGTATCTAAATAAGTGATGAATATTATTTAAAAGAAACGTCATAGCAGTGTATCTAAATAAGGGATGAATATTTTTTAAAGAAACGTCATAAGCAGTGTGTCTAAATAAGGATGAATATTATTTTAAAGAAACGTCATAAGCAAAGTGCGTCTAAATAAGGGATGAATATTATTAAAAAAAAACGTCATAAGCAGTGTATCTAAATAAGGGATGAATATTATTTTAAAGAAACGTCATAAGCAGTGTGTCTAAATAAGGGATGAATATTATTTAAAAAAAACGTCATAAGCAGTGTATCTAAATAAGGGATGAATATTATTTTAAAAAAAAAAAACGTCATAAGCAGTGTATCTAAATAAGGGATGAATATTATTTTAAAAAAAACGTCATAAGCAGTGTATCTAAATAATGGGATGAATATTATTTAAAAAAAAACGTCATAAGCAGTGTATCTAAATAAGGGATGAATATTATTTTAAAAAAAACGTCATAAGCAGTGTATCTAAATAAGGGATGAATATTATTTTAAAAGAAACGTCATAAGCAGTGTGTGTCTAAATAAGGGATGAATATTATTTTAAAAAAACGTCATAAGCAGTGTATCTAAATAAGGGATGAATATTATTTTAAAGAAACGTCATAAGCAGTGTATCTAAACAAGGGATGAAATATTACTGTTTATTCCTTAAGTTCAAACAAACTGATTTGTTCTTTATTTGGTAGAAACGTGAAACATATCCCTTCTACCTTTTCTTTTGCTGAGTTTTCATGGTAGCTTGACAAAAAGAATTGATTATCTGGGTGGATACAATAATAGTGCTTATTATGTTTGGTGACCATTTCGTTTATTGTCAATTTCACTTTATCATTTTCAGTAAAATTTAGCTATTTTTTTTTGTAGAAGGTGAAGGACACATTGACAAAACATATTATGCAACATTCCTTTTGTTTTTTGGAAATATTTATAAGAATCAGTTGTTTAATGTAACAACCTTGTTTAGGTCACTTTGAGTAATTTTTTAGTGCGTCACTTTTGTTGACTTTCTTCCAAACTTCATTTCGTTAACCAATAACATTTGATCGTATTGATTTGTTTTTAGTAAATTTAATTCTGACAAAATTATACAACAAGTTTTATTTTTCACTTTAAATTTTTTTTACTTATTATTGGAAAACAGTTTCAATTATATTGTATTCTTTTGATTTTAAATAAACTCATTTTCATTTCATTTTAATATATTTTTATCTTTTTTATTCTTAAATTTTGTAACTAAATTTTTTATTTTATAATTTAATTTTCTTGTTGTAACTTCCTTTAACTTTTTGGGCGTATGGAAAGCGTGTTAAAGTGACAGTACCAGAGGTGCATGTTTGTGTAATGGCCAAACATGGACTCAGCCGTGGGGCGTTATAATTAACGGTCAATCCAACTTTGGTAAAAAGTAGAAGAGTTGGTGGTGGGTGGTGATGACTAGCTGCCTTCCTCTAAATCAATTAGGACAGGCATGAAAGCTTCGTGTAGCTTTGTGTGAAATTCAAACAAACACTCTTGTTTGTTGTTGTTCTGTCTAAAAGCTTCACAGTAAGTTATTTAATACCAAAGTATCAAAACCTAATGAACAGCTCTTTTATTATTAAAGTACGTTAGTTTAAAACTATGAGCTACAAGTTAATCATTAAGAGATTAAGCAAATTATTTCTAAACATGTTTAATTCCACAGCTCAGAAGTAGAACATGAGGTTTAAATCACTAAAAGCCAGGTTTATTGTTTGTGGTGACGGCAGATCATATTTCTCTTTGAGTAAATTAACAATGAAAAAAAAGAAAAATTATTTAAGATAAAATATTTTTTTTATGGTATTCTAGACAGTTTAAAGGTTCTTGCCCAGAGAGATTGATGGAACGTTTATTGTATTAAGAAATGAACGGAGAATTAGAGGCGTAGAATGGTTATTTGATCCTTTATTAAAATGAACTGAATAAAAATGTTGAGATTTTATCTTTTCTAAAAGTATGTACAGGACAACTTTACAAGAATATTATGTGTTTTAATTAGTTCAAATGTTAATTGATAACTGAAATTTAATTTAATACGTGATATCACGAAAACATATTGGTGAGATTTGAATAATAGTAGATTTAAGTATTACGAATACCCAAATAAATCTGTTTATCTCAGCTAAGAACGTCTCTTATCTCTTTCTTATTGTTGTTATTTTAAGTTCTGTGGTCTTATAATGTACAAGAAAGTAATGTTTTACTTATGCTATATTTCTTAACAAACTTCCTTGACATTTTTTTCATTGAAGCTCGAGGTTTTGTCACTGTGAAGAATTCAAAGACAAGTCCGTTGTTGGATTGGCCAAGTGAATCTTGGGCCAAATCCGATTTGAGGAGAAGAGGGATTGAAGAAGGATAGAAGTATTTCAAGTACGTACCGTGACACTTGATAATACTGTTACTTAATATCTCCTTGTCAAAGAGAATCATTGAGTGAAAAGTTTCTAAAACTTAATAAAGATGATAAGGGAGGTAAGTGTTTCTTTTCCAACCTCGTTGAGGATAGTGCCTCGATAAAAAAAGAGAACATATTATTAAATATTTATAGAAATATATTAAGTGGGAATCTTTTACTTCCCTGGTTGTAAGAGTGTTAAATTATTGGTTCTTTAATGAAATCTATCAGTACAAGTAAGTTCTAAAAAACACGTTGATAAAATTTTAAAACTAAAAGTGAAACGTGATGATCATCTGAAGGACTTTTTTCCTTTGTTTTATAATACTATAAGATATTGCATGTACATGTCCGTAATGTATTTATAAGTTTGTTATAATGATGAATGAAATATATTCCTAGTGCTGGAAAGGAATGAATTAGATTAAAACATCATTTTTACAAGATCCTATAAGGATGTTGTAATTAAAATAATGAAGATAGTAATAAAATAAGACAATTCAACTAGAATTTACGATTAAAAACGTATAAGGCGTTTGTTTTTAATGTAATTTAGTTCATTTAACATGACCTGAGTGGATGGTTAGTCAATTAAATAAATAACTTTTGTATAACAAACAAAAACTGCTAACTCATAAATTTAATAACAACGGTGCGACGCGATTTGTAACGAAATCTCCACATGATATAGTTTGAGAAAAAAAATATTTAATTATTTACACTTGAAAAAAACTATATTAGTACCATCCCAAAGTGAATATTTATTGTATCGTAAAATCTAATATTTTGTACACGGTTAACCATGTATCAATATATGTTAAAATAAACATATATGTTTTATTTTAGAATCATTTACCATGACCTAGAAAATGAAACTGCTAAAAGGGAAGAATTTCTCTGTAATGTTGAATCTCATAGCATTTTGTGTGTTTGTTTTTCATCTACATCTAAGGAATCCATCTAAAGTTCACCAATAGTTACAGCAGTCAATAACATAACTGTTAACATAACATATAAAGTTTAATTTCAAGGAATTGAAGTAAAAGCTTTACATAAAACGATGGAATAAAATGCCCCTTCTTTACTATCATCCAACAGAGGGGCACAACTAGGAATACACAGAACAGCACATACAGGAGAAGCTGGACCTCCAAGTAGTGTCGACAGACACGTGAAATTCCTTCAGATAGAAAGAATCGGTCATGGGTACAGGGTTAGGTGATAAAGCGCTCTATCAAGACTTACTGAAGAAGGGTATCCATTTTGAAACGTGCCCTCATAGTAGCTACCTTACTGGTGCTGTTCCTGCAAACTGTACTAAACATCCAATTGTCAAGTTTAATATATTTGCAATAACACTTCAGTTTTGTTATGTAGTATTTGGAGTACTGTTGTTTCTTATTATCCAATTGACGATATTTCGTTGCTATAGTAAACACGTAAACAACTATCAAGCACAGGTCTACTGAAGTTTTTCACACTTTTAAACAGCTGAAAGTATGATGTGAATATAAATACATTTATTGAAGTATCATACTTGAAGCGGAAAACTGGCGCTAACTATAACCGATCAATATTTTCTAATAGTCTTTTTCTATTGCTCTAAGACTCAGCATGGTTTCGTTATTTGGATGCTCAATTCACAACGTGCGAGTCTTGAATGAAAGCCCAGCATCAAACATGCACGCTCATTTGACTACTGGGGCATTGTAATGTTACAATCAATCCCACATATCTTTTGTTTGTATTCCAAAAGTTAGAAATTGGTGGTGTTAATCGGTTGATTTTCCTCTGATCGGCTGCAACATATAATCTTAAGATATTAATATATTTGGCTGAGACAAATCAAATATGCATATTGTTTTGTCAAAGTCTTTGAAAAGATTTACTTTTGATTAATTACATCAATCGTTATAGGCTTGCCGAAGACAACGCAAACTTCTCAGTTAACACAGACGATCCTTACTGACTGGGACGACTCTAGATGATGAATATCGTTTGCTCCAACAAAAGGACTGAAGAACTTTGATATTGTTCGAGCGGTAAGTAATACGATTACGAACAATTTAAAATGGTTAATTCATTACACTGCACAATAAAACATTTATAGATTTTGCTACTTGCATGGGCAATTTTTATAGATTTTAATATATAGATGATTTATTACTGCTTGTATTGTATATAGTGGATTAATAAGACTACAGTTTTAGCATATAGCGTTTCCTCAGTAGCCTGTAACAAGTAAGTTAGATCTTATAGACGTTTTACAGGACGATTGGTGTCGGTCAATATGTCTTGTCAATGTCTTAGGCGATACATTTTGCTATACTTGTGGCGGGTTCATCAGAGACGTTCAATGACTGCTTTTGTGAAGAAAGCATATCATCTGTTCTGCTGTAAAATTGGTGATTAAGACCAGGAATGGATGCCTCACATTAGTTGTGCGACATGTGCTGTCTGTCTGAGAGCTTGGATCAGAGGCACTCGAAAGACAATGTCGTTTGCTGTCCCGATGATATGGCAAGAACAGAAAGACCATGTGACGGACTGTTACTTCTGTTTGACTAATGTGTCTTGTTTCTCTGCAAAAAACAGGAAGTCAATTGAATACCCTAATCTGCCTTCAGAAAGAATGCCACATGACGACAGTCTTTCAATTCCGAAACCACCAGAGGAATGGACCTTAGACGAACCAGATGAAGAAACTGCAATGCAAGGAACTGGCAGTGACATTGATCTTTTGAACCGTGTTCCTCAGGCAATCCATATCTCATAACACAGTCAGAATTAAACGATCTGGTCAGAGATTTGGCTCTGTCAAAACAAAAGCCCGAGGCTGCAGGAATGGTGTTTACTGTCACCAGGGACGAAAATTTCTGTTTTCGAAGCCGCCAAGATAATATAACAAAATTCTTTGCACAAGTTGACAGTCTCTGTTTCTGTGTTGACATCGAAGGATTGTTCTCTCTTTTGGGTTGTGACCATGACCCGCAAGAGTGGCGTCTCTTCATTGATTCATTAGTGTTAAGCCTCAAAGATGTTCTGTTAAACAATGACAACGTTCACCCTTCAATACATGTTGGCTATGCAGCACACATGAAAGTAACCTATGAGAACATGGAAATGTTGTAAAGCACATCCAGTACAGTGCAACTGGAATATCTGTGGAGATCTGAAAGTCTTTTGTTCTGGGACTGCAGCTCGACTATACAAAGTACTGTTGTTTCATCTGTGAATGGGACAGTCGTGCCAAAGTCACATTATTTTAGACAGAACTGGCCACTCCGTAAAAGTTAGTTCCAAGAGAGAAAAAGCATGAACCGCTTGTCGACCCGCAAAGAGTTTCTTGCCTCCTCTTCACATAAAATTGGGACTTATGAAGAATTTCGTGAAAGCAATGAACAAAGAAGGCGAAGGTTTTCTTATTTAAGACAGATGATCCCAAGAATAACTGAGGCCAAGATCAAAGAGGGTGGGCTCTCAGATCAGACATGTTATGAGTTACAATCGGTTCAAAGATCTTTAGTTTACATTCAGAAATGATTTACAACATTTTTACAAACAACACAAAACCGATGAACTGCAACAATGTCAAGATGTTATTTCCTCCACTCACACTTGGACTTCTTCCCGCAAATCTCAGTGCTGTCAGTGACGAACACGGTGAAAGGTTTTGTCAACATTGCTACAATAGAAAACGATATCAGGGCAACTGAAATCCGTCAATGGTTGCTGACTACTGTTGGACACTGCAACGATGCACCGGACATTAAATACAAACGAAAATCAGGAGCAAAACACTTTTAATTATGTTGAATTTAATAGCATATTAGAAACATAAACGCAATTAAATACGTTATTGCCGGTAAACAGTTAACTGTCTATTCTCAGAGTTCCTACGTCATGAAGCAAAACCAAATTATATTTGTGCATACCCACCAGGTACCTGTCACAATCAGCAAAAACTTTCAGGAAGCAAAACTTTTCAAAAACATTGTTGTGCAGTATTATTATTGACATTCAAAACCAGCTATGAACTTTATAAATAAACACCAATTACAAACTTTTGCAGCATTATTATACATAAACAACTAATAATAAATAAATATACACCGAGTTTAAAATGAAGGCAAAGAAAATAATAATTATGTTAACAGCTAATATGTATGTGTTATGTAAACCGAAAGTGTGTGATTTTTTATAGCAAAGCCACAACGGGCTATCTGTTGAGTCCATCGAGAGAATCGAACCCTGATTTTAGCGTTGTATCTTTTGGAAGGAAATATCCTTGAAATTCATCAATAGAGACTTTTGAAACAATTTTATTTTGTATTCATAACACAATTCACATAAACTACAACACTTACAAATAAATTTTCGTCAATATGAGTTAAGCAAAATGCGGTAATTCTTTATTTGTTTTTTTTATTTTTAGGTCGTTGTTATTCAGCTATATTATTAAAGTTACTTTAACTTATCTATTCCGTTTTTCAACGTAGCGATAATAAATATGTTTGTCTAATCATAAATATTTAATTCTCAACAAACGTGCACGCACTAATATTGAAATTTTACATTCTGGTTCAAGCAGTAACAAATTAAATTACTATTTTCAGAATTTCAATGCTGCTCGGTCTTGCTTTTTCACACCAAGAGAAGAAAGATCTTTTGACCACCTGAAAAACGTTTATGGTGTAACAGATGAATCAGTTTTGCAACAATCTGAATAAGAACTTATGTCAGAAAAACACAGCTGGCTACCTGTTGTGTCCACTGATGGAATCAAACCGGTAATTTTAGCGTTGTGAATCCGAAGACTTACCGCTGTTCCAGCAGGAAACTTATTGCGAGAATAATTCAAATAATATTTAAAAATATATATATATATATATTATTGTAATTATTGGTTAGGTTTGTGGTAATGCTGTATTGTAATCGGATCCTTTTCTTTGAATAAAGTTTATTTTTTGAGTAGGTAAAGCATTGTTTTAAAATATTTGTAATAAACATTACGTATTCTACAAATTTTATTTTGAACACGCCGTCGCTCAGTGTTAATGCTAGGCGCATGATGCTAAAAATAGGTTTTGACATTCTGTGTGAGTACAACAGTTAACCAATTGCAGTGAGTTGCGCTTACAACAAACAAACAAATAACATTTTTCAAACAAAATGACATTGTTTATTACTCATATCTCAGAACGGCTGGTAGGGTTATTAACACTTTATTGATAAGAGAGAACAACGTTGTGACCTTCCTAGGTCATCATCCGTTTTAACATGAAACATTGTTTTGAGCTCTATTTAATAAGCATGTTACAAGATTTTTTTTTTAGATGTGAGAAGATAATGCTGTCTAATTGTGTTAGGAGTCTCGTATTTTCTGTAGATCGATGTATGGAATCCATTATTGTTAAGATTAATGATGATGTCGTGTCTAAAAATGCAAATTGTTATTTTCTGTAGATTGATGTGGAATCCATTATTGTTAAGATTAATGATGATGTCTTGTCTAAAAATGCAAATTGTTATTTTCTGTAGATTGATGTGGAATCCATTATTGTTAAGATTAATGATGATGTCTTGTCTAAAATGCAAATTGTTATTTTCTGTAGATTGATGTGTGGAATCCATTATTGTTAAGATTAATGATGATGTCTTGTCTAAAAAATGCAAATTGTTATTTTCTGTAGATTATGTAATCCATTATTGTTAAGATTAATGATGATGTCTTGTTAAAAATGCAAATTGTTATTTTCTGTAAGATGTGGAATCCATTATTGTTAAGATTAATGATGATGTCTTGTTTAAAAATGCAAATTGTTATTTTCTGTAGATTGATGTGGAATCCATTATTGTTAAGATAATGATGATGTCTTGTTCTAAAATGCAAATTGTTATTTTCTGTAGATTGATATACGGAATCCATTATTGTTAAGATTAATGATGATGTCTTGTCTAAAATGCAAATTGTTATTTTCTGTAGATTGATGTATGGAATCCATTATTAAGATTAATGATGATGTCGTGTCTAAAAATGCAAATCGTTATTTTCTGTAGATTGATGTGGAATCCATTATTGTTAAGATTAATGATGTGTCTTGTCTAAAATGCAAATTGTTATTTTCTAGATTGATGTATGGAATCCATTATTGTTAAGATTAATGATGATGTCGTGTCTAAAATGCAAATTGTTATTTTCTGTAGATTGATGTGTGGAATCCATTATTGTTAAGATTAATGATGATGTCGTGTCTAAAAATGCAAATTGTTATTTTCTGTAGATTGATGTATGGAATCCATTATTGTTAAGATTAATGATGATGTCTTGTCTAAAAATGCAAATTGTTATTTTCTGTAGATTGATGTGTGGAATCCATTATTGTTAAGATTAATGATGATGTCTTGTCTAAAAATGCAAATTGTTATTTTCTGTGATCGATGTATGGAATCCATTATTGTTAAGATTCATGATGATGTCGTCTAAAAATGCAAATTGTTATTTTCTGTAGATTGATGTGTGGAATCCATTATTGTAAAGATTAATGATGATGTCGTGTCTAAAAATGCAAATTGTTTTTTTCTGTAGATTGATGTATGGAATCCATTATTGTTAAGATTAATGATGATGTTGTGTCTAAAAATGCAAATTGTTATTTTTTGTAGATTGATGTATGGAATTCATTATTGTTAAGATTAATGATGATGTCTTGTCTAAAAATGCAAATTGTTATTTTCTGTAGATCGATGTACAGAATCCATTATTGTTAAGATTAATGATGATGTCTAAAAATGCAAATTGTTATTACTTTCAACGCCGCATATAATTTAATAGCAAGATATTGTTAGTACATTTATTCTAAGACTCTTCAGCTGTGATTATGATTATGAAAAAAATAAAAGTGTTGTCTACATACCTTCTGTAAAGGATAGGTATGAAGTGACCTTGGCATGGGTTGAGCCATTTCTGTTCATGATAAGAGAGAAATACATTAGCTAACGTTGGACCAAATGCGTAGACTAGATAAAGAATATCTAGAATGCTTAAAGAATATATGTACTAATGTTAATATATAATGACAAATATAATTATTTGACTGATTTAATATGCAAGTTAGGGAGAGTAAATGAGTATACTAATTGTAGTGAGGAAACAATTTAATTAGTTCAACTCTGTGTGTTAGGATTTCTTTCTTTTAAAATAAATCATAGAGCTTCGAGAAGCAACATATTAAACAAAATTAACAGTTAATCGGAATTTTGTTGATGAAGAAGTGTCAAGTTATACGTTTTGTTAGTTTAGTAAGTGTAGAACTGGTAGGAAAAATAAAATGTAGTTGTTATAATTATGTGGACTGGACTGCATTACTCTCTGTTATCAAATAATACAAAATAGCTCGTTCAATAACAGACACTGTTACAACATTGTGATTTTGTAATCAAAAGATCGTAACTAGAACTGTAAGTAAAAGAGTAAAGCTCACAGAATACTTGAGTTGCATGAGATCGGTGTTTACCTTTATCATTATCAAAACAGTTTCAATATATTCAACATATTATTTATTACAGGATACATTCTTAAAACCAATGATTGAACACGTGGAAAATAAAATAAATATTTAATGTAACAAAACTGAGACTGGTTGGCATGAATTTAAGAGTGTTTGTCTGATTGTTTGTTGAATTTCTCAAATAGTTTAAGTGCATCAACCGCCTCTAATTTTGAAGCGATGGACGACAAGTATGACAGCTTGCCAACAGCACTCCTCAATGCTGTTGTTGAGAAAATTATTAATTATAGCTTTGTAAAGCTTTATAAATGCATCATCCACTATTGACTTGTTTTCATTTTACTAAAAGTCAAAAGATGCAAGCAGAGTAGAAAAAATGACTGACACTATTCTCAAGCAGTACAAAGACTCCATATTTGTTATGTTTCAAAGAGAATACGAGTGTGTTTTGTAAATAACGAAGCTATTATAGGAAGCCAACAAAGCATGCCTTTAACGCTAGAAGAGTTATGATTGACCACATGAGACATGTTGGCATTGTCCTACTTGTAAACATAGCAAAAAAAATGCTTATTTTCGTGGAAGTGCAAAACAAGACTGGATGTACTCAGTAGTGAAGTTCAGAAAGCAGAAACCAGAGAAATATTGAAGTAACTGAAATGGAACTGCAAGATCTCAAACACAAGAATATCAGAATTCAGTTTAAATTAAACAGCTCCTTTCAGCAGCTAATGAAAACTTTGAGAAAGCTGAAACAAAATAACAAAAACCTTAACTGCTGAGGAAAGCTACAAAAGACGTTAAAGAACATTGAGTACTCTTGTTGCGAAAATTCAGCAGAAACCTAAACACCATATATTTTACATGCATTAACAAATTCACGTTATTATAAAATCTAAATAAGTTTTACCTGTATTAACCAGTGCGTTAACGTATAAGCCGATAAACACTTTATCTCATTTGAAAAATCCATTCAGTTTTAAGCCTAAATATGTTTCACTGTAAGTCAAGTTGCTTCATTTTTTGAGCGGTGGTGGGCATGGCCTAGCACGTTAAGGCGTGCGCTTCGTAATCTGAGGGTCGCGGGTCGCCCGAGTCGCAAAACATGCTCGCCCTCCCAGCCGGGGGCGTTATAATGTTACGGTCAATCCCACTATTCGTTGGTAAAAGAGTAGCCCAAGAGTTGGCGGTGGGTGATGATGACTAGCTGCCTTCTCTCTAGCTTTACACTGCTAAATTAGGAACGGCTAGCACAGATAGCCCTCGAGTAGCTTTGTGAAATTCCAAAACAATATTTTTTGAGCGTAAATGTTTAACTTATATTAACCAAGTTTCATTATTTCACAAGCCGAAATATATAAAACCATTAATTTCACTTATTTTAACACTTCGTGTTTGGAACTTATATTGTTTAAAACTGTAGATGTAATTCATTATTATTAATGTGATTGTAATCTATTAATTTTGTAAAAATTTCTCAATTTTGAGTTTTATTGAACAAGATTTTAATAAATGGTTGTTCATGTTCATTAGTTTTAAAAGTTAATGACAATTTAATGCAAGTAGATTTTGTAATGCCTTTACATGTAAAAAAGTGAAAATAATAAAATACATATGTCTGCATAAAATAGATAGTATACATCCTTTCCATACTATACGAAAACCTATCAAACAAACACATTACCGATTATAAAATGGTGGTACAAATTTGAAATATGTAGCTGTGACTGTTGCACAGCTTGTGAATTAAAGCTGAAAAGCAATTGCTCAAAATTTGAGGTTGGCATATAGAGATAGAGCTACTTTAGTTGTACTGGGAATTAGTGGTGAAACTGATGTTGCGATTAATTACATTAATGGTATTTTTATTTCTTTTAATCATCACTTTAAATTATTTTTATATATGACATGATTTATTCTTCTGAATTATTCAAAGGAAAAGCTTTCAAAACATTAGAGATATTCTCTAAAATTCAGCATAACAAGCAGTAAGTGAAGAGTTAGATTGTGCTTCAAAACATTTAAATATGAACTTTGTTCTTTAACCAAATAAAGAAAATATTTGGAATTAGAATACATTTTATTAGCACCATTTACTACAGCAAAATAATGTTGATTATTCGACAAGTTCACTAATTACCAGTTACGGTTATAAGTTTCTAATTCAAAATAGTTAGGATCTGACTGAATTTATGCAGGAGACGTGCCATATTTATCAAATAGTAACAACTGAAATATTCTTTGTGTCAATATGGAATGATATAGACTTCTATACCTTCTGCCCTTGACAACCAAGATGACAGTGTTATAGGGACTTTATCCCATTTCTAAATGAATGCAGTGTCAGACTCTCAGACACTGTGTGGTTAACTAACATATATTAGTTAAGGTATTAGCATCCAAGGAGGTTTCAGAGACAGTACTAGATTTAGATCAGACTTTGATGACTGTAATCTTCGGTTTATATGATTTCTTGTGTAAAGTAGTTTATCACATTCTTAGCACTAGGATACACTGTTGTTAAACAATAAGTTAAGCTTTTGGAAATACAGTAAGATCTGTACTGTTAATTTTAGTTCAGAGTATAAAATAGTGTGCCATTAGTTATAGGTCAAAAATAAGCACATGAGAACTGTTTACATTGATGAAATTTTAACTACCACTCTTTTGCACTCCATCAGGCATTATCTTTAAATAAACTAAGATTAGTTTCCAGTCAGGATATTAGCATGATCATGCTCGTACAGTTTTCATTGTTCATACAGTACTAACCAGACAACGCTGTACTTTATATCAAATAAAGTTTCAAGTGAAATAACATACTGTTTTCAACCTTTACATATATGAAAGATATCCATACTTTTTATGAAATACTATAAAAATAATAAAGCATAATGTCAACATTTAATACGTGGTTATTGAGTCCATTAATTGTTCTTCAGGTGTTGGCATTATTTGTAGTATTATTATTGATGGAAGGGACAGCATATGTAAAATGCATTATGAACATATTGAATGAAAAATCTTATCACCACTGGATGTAGTACATGTTCTGTAGTTAACATATTACTATTCACTTATTTACTTTACTCAGAATTTTTTTTATTAATAATAACTAATGAAAACCAGTTTTGAGTAGGCTTCAATTTTATCTCTCAAACTATGTTTTTCTTATAACTCTTTGATAGCTAGAAATGTATGGCAACCTAGAAATGTTAACGTTTTTCTAGATAGTTTGGATATTTCTTTCTTAGTAAAACCACAAGCTGTGTCCACTGAGAGTAATCGAACCTCTAATGTTAGCATTATCAATTTGTAAAATTTACCATTATTCTCCCTAGAAATTTATTCTAGAAAATATCGCATAATATATGAGAGAAAAATACAGTAATGAGCTATTTATAAAGTTTGTAACATGTTACTAATATAAAGAAAGTATGGTGATTTACTGCTTGGGTAAGATTCGTGTTTATAGATCTTTCAACTGAGAATTTTTTAGAAACAATTAGAGGCCGTTTGATATTGGTTTTATAGAAATGGAAATGTTATTTCACATTGTTCAGGTAATATTTGCACATGAATTCAATTGACGTTTCTTCTTATAGATGATTATAGAGTTGAGTTACTAAACCTGTGTTATCAAAGTTTAGAAAATTTATAATTTTCTGACATACAACAAATATATCTTGTTAGAAGCTTACATGATTTATTGATAAAGGAGAAAAAGTTGTTGATGAAACTTTGTAGGATGGACTGCAACTATTAAACACAATTAACACCATTAAGCTTTCACTAAACAGAGATTCCAGATTAGAGGTGAGTAACCTGTGGTTGAATCTACAGGAATTCTCTCCTCCAATCAGAAACAGTGATAATCCAACCAATCATAACACGCTCTCCACAATACACCGATAATTTCTTTAAATTAATTTTTGAGTCCACCAACAAATAATGGAAACACCCGTTTAAAAGGATCAGCTGACTCATTATAATGTTGTTCCAAATTTTTCGGTAACCTAAGCTGCACATGGTTTTAGCTTTGAAAGGAAACAATATTAAAGATTATTAAAACACAATAATTATTCCCATAAGTCTCCCTCAAGCAAATATAATATTAGGAGAAACATAATCATATGTGTACAGTACTATTTTGATTTATTTAAAACTATTTACGGGACTAATGGAACATAGTTCTCTAATGCACCTCTGAAATTATAGTAATTCAAGAAACTGAATACAGCTAATAAGCTGTTTTTCTTTAGTCTCTCAGATCAAACATGAGGACTGCAAAGTTACCCAGAGCACAGATGGTCCATTGTGTTGTTTTGTGCTTAATTCTGAAAGAAACCATAAAACATACTAAGAATAATTAAGCAAAAGTTGTTTTTTTTTACTGTCATAATGAAACTTCACAAAACATTGGATATTAAATAATAGTTCTCGACATGTATTGCGTTATTGTTCAAACTACTGAATTGCGGCTTCTTGCTGAGATTGTGATAAATATCAAATTTAAATCATACTTTAAGTATCTTTGATTTAATATTACAGGTAATTCATGAAATATATATTTATCTATACACATTATTTACAGCAGTTTAAAAATATTTCAAAATTTCTTTCATTTAAATTGTCGCTAATAGAGTTTATAATAAATAATTAAATTGGAAATAAAGGTTTGAATACAGTCATGGTATTGGAGTAGTAATAGAAATAAAACATATAAATTAATAAGTAATAATTTTTATTATGAGTATTCTATTTCAGCATAAATAAATATTTACAAACGTCTATCATTTTACTAACCTTGAAATCTTTTTAAAAAAAAAATTATGTGAGGAAAATTAATATAGTCTGGTATTAATATTGTTAAAATTACTTTCTGTTTTTTGACAGGTTTATGATTATCCCAAAATACTTATAGATCAAGTAATATTTGATAAAATGCGTATGTAAGAAATCTCGGTTCAAGTCACATTAAAGTGGATTAAATAAATATTCGCAGGATTCCAGTGTAATTCCAAGATACATGCACTAGTGAATTATTTGTAAACATTGATTATAAAGACTATTTTTCAACTAAATCAGTGAATACAGTCTTAAAACACCTTTGATTTCAATCTCACGTTGAAACTAAATTTGAAATTTCTGGAACGACACTGTTCAATACCAATTTTGGTAAAATCGGGTCAATCAAACTCTGGAACCTTATT
>NC_134826.1:155860567-156056817 GCF_004210375.1 Tachypleus tridentatus | reverse complement strand
TGCTGTAGTAGTCCTCTATGGTAATTTAGTAACTCGCTGCAGTTGGAACAAAGCTCACCATTCTTCTCTTATAAGTGAAAAGCAGCATCTTGAAAGTCTTCACCTAGCCATAGTTACCTCATGTAAGTTGACATGGTAAAATATCTGAAATTCTAAACTGTTTAATAGTTCTTGGTATGTAAGTTGACATGGTAACATCTGGAATCTTGATCTAACCGAGTTACTTGACATAGTAACAGCATCTGGCAATTTGAATCAGCCATAGTTACCTTCGTATGTAACTTGACATGGTAACATCTGAAATGATGACTTAGCCACAATTATCTGAAGTTCATAACCTGACTTTGTGACATCAGCACCTAGGAAAACGATATCTTCTGCCATACACTATCTTAGTTCATAACTTGACTTGTGACATCAGCACCTAGAACGATGACCTTAGCCATAATTATCTTAGTTCATAACTTGACTTTGTGACATCAGCACCTAGAAACGATGATTTTAGCCATACTTATCTTAGTTCATAACTTTACTTTGTGACATCAGCACCTGGAAACGATGACTTAGCCTATACTATCTTAGTTCATAACTTTACTTTGTGACAGATCAGCAATTGGAAACAAATGACTTAGCCATACTACATTCTAGTTCATAACTTTACTTTTGTGACATCAGCACCTAGAAACGATGACTTAGCCATAGTTACATTAGTTTTATAACTTGACTCTGACTAAGGAAAACATTAAGTCAATGCTTGTTTGTTTTATTCAAGTTCCTACATATTTGATGAAGGATTTATAAAATACCCAACTTGGAACTCAAACCACAATAGAGAAAGTCATAAAATGTTTTTTAACGAAGAAACGATACTTTCTGCAACTTAGTTCTGTTCTGATTGGATAGATGGCCCTATGATCCTGTAGTAAAGTTTTTAAAATTTTGGGACATTAATAAAGTTTGAGTCATGTTTTATTTTACCACAGTAAATAATTTATAAAAATATCTCTTCCTTTAATATACCTCTTCAAAACAACAGCTAGTGAATATTATTCTCTGAGCAGCTCAAAATGACAAACAAATGTATATAATTAGAATTTTTATTACCATGTTCTAGTATTATAGTTATAATTTTTCACAGTATGTAAACTATCAAAGTAATGCCAGTCACATTTTGCAAAACTCTGTCACTATATAAAGGAATGCAAGATCAGTTAGTTTGCTTAAAAGCAAAACTCAGTGATCATGGACAATCTTTGCCCTGGATCCTAAAAAACTGTATAGAAGCCAACTCTAGATATCCAAGTACTGGAACTTATAAGTAGTGTTCAGGTATAACTTATTTAACAACTGTGTTCTGTTTAGGTTGCCAATATAAGTTAAAAAAGTTAATATTAATGTTGTTGTGAGGGACAGGTACTAGAATATTGTTATTATTGTTGTGAGGACACTACTAGTTTATTGTTATTATTGTTGTGAGGACATTTCTACAAATATTGTTGTTATTGTTCTGAGGACAGTACTAGAATGTTGTTGTTACTAATGTTGGAGGGCACTACTAGGATTTATATTATTCTTAAGACAGTACTAGGAATATTGTTGTTATTAATGTTATCTGATGATAGTACTAAGAATATCAGTGAACCTGAAAATGACCAAGAAAGCTCGAAAGATTGATCTCCTTCATAGAGCTCTACCCAAACAGCTGTTTTACATAGTATTTTCTTACAAGTGACTTTTCTTCCATCATGGACTAGAAATTATTGTCGCTAATATTACGTGAGGACAGTACCAGGACTATTGTTATTAATGTTGTGAGGACACTGCTAGGGTTATTGTTATTATTGTTGTGAGGACAGCACTAGGAATATTGTTGTTATTAATATTGTGAAGACAGTACTAGGACTATGCTATTATTAATGTTATTGTGATAACAGTTCCAAGAATATTGTTATTGTTATTAATGTTCCTGAAGACACAACTAGGGAATATTGTTATTATTATTAATGTTGTTCCTGAGGACTGTTCTAGGAATATTGTTGTTATTAATGTTATTGTGAGACAGTACTAGGACTATTGCTATTATTAATGTTACTGTGATAACAGTTCCAAGAATACTGTTATTATTATTGTTGTTATTATTAATCTTATTCTTGATAGGAATATTGTTATTATTATTAATGTTTGCAAGGACAGTACCAGGTATACTGTTATTATTATTAGTTTGTTGTATAGACAGTACTAGTATTATTATTATTTTTATTGTGAGAGACAGTACTAGGACCTATTATTATTATTAATGCTATTCCTATAATAATACTAGGAATATTGTTGTTATTATGTTATTGTGATGGTGTACTTTTGGAATCACGGGTTGTTAATTAATGTTATTTGTGGTTGCGCACCAGGAATAGTGATGTTATTATAATTGTTATTATTATTACAAGGACAGCGACCATTGTTATTATTGTAAGGACAAAGGACCATTGTTATTGTACACTAATGTTGTGATGACAGAAACTAGACCACTGTTGTTATTATTATTAATGTTTTTGAAATATTATGGTCAGTTCCTGTTATTATTGTTTTGGTGGAATAACCATTAGGACTATTGTTGTTGTGAGGACAGTACTAGACTGTTGTCATGACAATGCTGGACTATTCTTATTATTAATGTTTTATAAATGCAATACCAGGGTATTGCTATTATTATTGCTGTGAGGACAGTACTAGGACTATTGTTATTATTGGAGGATAATACGAGGACTATTGCTGCTGTTACTGAGGACAGTACTAGGACTATTGTTATTATTGGAGGATAATGAGGACTATTGCTGCTATTGGGTGAGGACAGTACTAGGGCTACTGTTATTGTTATTAATGTTGCTGTGATGACAGTGCCAGGGATATTGTTACTATTATTAATGTTGTTCTGAGGACAGCTCTAGGACTATTAAAAAATATTATTATTAATCTTATTGTGAAGACAATACTAGGACTATTATTGTTATTGTGAAAATAATACCAGGACTATGGTTGTTATATTATATTCTTGTTGTTTTGTAATTGTCAGGAAAACCTTGTAGTTGTGTGGAATAATTAAGCCAGAGGGCAGACATATGATCTATTTAATAAACTCCCGGAATGCCTGCACGTTTTTATGACCCCTTCTTAGAGAAAACAAGACGAATTAGGCCTTACTCATTCATAAGCAAATCACGGAGCGTCCTTATTCTTCTAGCCAATGACGAATGATCTTGTCAAACCGAGGCTAACGGAGACCACTTATCTTCCAAATAAGGAAGTGTATACATTTGCGCCTGCCTGGAGCTTGAGAAAGCGCAAATCCATTGATCAAACCTCTGTCACGCTTGCGGAAGGATATTCATTGATAACGAACAAGTTTCATTGGTATGTGCAGTAACTTTCTACGTCTTGAGTGCCAGTGCGCGTGCCTAACTTATGAATAGCAAACATTGCCAGACGTTCGAAGCTGACCAAATGGTACCCGATTCAGGACACAGCCCGTAGCGGGAATGTGGCGTGTGTGGTCAGCAGGTAGGCAAGATTTCGTTATTGGTGTTTAACAAAATGAACATTCTGAATTCTCCAAGCTGGATCACATCACTTGTCCATCTACAGCTTTTCTCACTGTCACATTTTTAAGTTTAACCTTACCTATATATTTATTTATCTCTACTTTCACTGACCTTATTTCATGAGACCTTAGGTTAATGATCGAAGTGGACCTTTACTGTTCGGGATCGAGTACCGGTAGATATTATTGGAACTCATACCAAGGAAGTAACTGAACCAAACTATTTGTGATTTTTCATAAAACTTAGTTTAGCTTTTCAAGGGTGAAATGTTTTTTATTAGTTCATCAACAAAGAAAACAAACACAATCTTGTTTCATGAAGCTCATAACAATTCGTACAATGTATCCTACAGGTAACAACATTTTACGTGAAAGGACCCACCTGTCAAGTATTGGAATCTCAAAATACGCTTTTGTTTGTCGTTACTAGTATTGGCTCGATTTGTTAAAAAACAATAATCAATACGTTACTAGGGTTGTATAGAATTAATACATCAGAACAATAGTATCAAATTAATATACTGCGACAACAATACAGACCTACTATACCACCAGAAAGTAAAGTCAATGTTATTTCATGAAGTCGTGAGTGGAAGGACAATTATTGACCAGCCTGTGTATATGTTATGCGCAGGACCATTTTAGTGGACTAGTTAGTAATTGTCTGAAGTAGAAGGCAGCGCCACCCTCATCAGAAACACTCATAATTAACAGCTTTCCACAAATGCCCACATTTCTCTATGTGCTGACGTCGTAAATAATATGTACTACGCCGAGTGAAAAACCGAAGTTCTTAAAGTCAATTAATATTCACAGATTTTTAACCAAGAACCAGATAAAATGGATTCTTGAATCTAGTGATTTCTATGAACTAATTCCAGTAATTTTACCATTTTCTACTCCCAAGCTTCTAACAAGACTTCAACTATTCTTTTTAAATAGGTTAGAAAAAAAAATAAACGTAAGCTTGTGTGTATTTTCTTAAAGCAAAGCCACATCGGGCTATCTGCCGATTTTACCGAGGGAAATCAAACCTCTGATTTTAGCGTTGTAAATCCGTAGTCCTATACCAGCGGGGTACTAAAAGTAAGCCAGGCGAAGACATTTCATTTCAGATATTTCTAAACAAAATATTACAAATTATATTTATTTCTATGATTATTGAAATTTGTCCAAAGTTCACCAGACCTTTCTTCACTGACCATTCCTAATTTTCGATTAACAGACCAGAGACAATGAGATAAAACATATAATCAACATCACCAACTAATAATGTGATTGACAGCTCAGACGCCAAACATGTTCGATGGCAAGTCTTCTTGGGTAAAAAAAAAAAAACAAGGAACCATCGTTAAGACACATCACTAGAAATTAACAAACCAATCAAATTGTTCATCTTTCTTGTTTCAATACAGGTAACTGTACAAGTACTTTACCACTGACGTCAGTTGGTACAAGGAACAAAGATCATATAAATATTATATAAAGTGACGTCAGTAATTGAGTAAAGTTTGCCATATAAATAATATTATATAAAGTGATGCCAGTAAACTGAACAAAGTTCACCATATAAATAATAATATATAAAGTGATGTAACATAATATAATAATAATAAAAATAAAATAATAAATTTTGTTACTGTATAGTATCTATTATTTCTTAATTGTTTATGTTGTAAAAGTACATAAAATGGTCATTATTCCTTTCAAACTTTGCTTTTGTGACCTGGATAATGGAATTTAGAAATTAACCTATTTTCTGTGTAAAAAGAGGCAAATTTGCGCATTTTCATTTACATGAGGTCTGAATAAAACAACATATGATTTTCGACTGTAATGTAAATCGCTTTCACAATATCAGCCCCCAAGTATAGTCTCCCATCATGTTTTCGTTATACATTACTTTGTAGCAACGTTCAAAGTCTAGTATATCTTGGTGGAAGTGCTCGCCTTCCTCCTCTGATCCCATAATCTTGAATCACCTCAGCGTCAAGGATATGGACTTTCAGGGACATCTTACAGCCCATTTTGATGTAGTTCTTCACCAAAGCCTCAACCAGTTCCACATAATTTTCGGTCTTGTGATTGCCCAAGAAGCCCTGAACCACTGCGACAAAGCTGCTCCAAGCTTTTTTTTTTTTCCTACTGAGCTTCTGGGGAATTCTGTGCACTCCAGGATCTTCTTTATTTGTGGTCCAATGAAGACACCATCTTTGA
Organism: Tachypleus tridentatus; assembly: GCF_004210375.1. Taxonomy (NCBI): domain Eukaryota; kingdom Metazoa; phylum Arthropoda; class Merostomata; order Xiphosura; family Limulidae; genus Tachypleus; species Tachypleus tridentatus. The sequence goes on along the minus strand of NC_134826.1, from coordinate 156,051,005 downwards.
CCTATGCCTCAGACAGCTTAGGGAAGAAGTCTCGAAGATACTTGAAGACTGTAGACTCCTTATCAAGAGCTGTGACAAATTGTTTCATAAGACCTAATTTTATGTGCAATGGTGCCTTATGGAGGTCCACTAATGACTCACATTTGACATTATGCCTCCCTCACAGAGAACTCAGTCCGTTGTGGCCAGTGCTTCCTGTTGTAGTGCGCTGCGGTGTCTGCTGTTTCAAAGGCAAAGATAACAGGGAAACTTGGTAAAGCATCTTTAGAGACCATCAGGAATGCCACCATTTTGAAGTCTCAATAACCTCCCAGCCATACTCATCATACTTGAAGGCATCTAGCAAGGTCTTGACACTGTTGTATTCCTCTTTGAGGTGCACTGAAATATATTTAAATTTTAAAAGGTCTGACGTTTGTAGAATATAAAATCTTACTATTCAAGCAAGCAGAAATTGTCCTTCTAGAGTTTTTTTGCAGAACTCACAGGTAAAATGAGGTGCCCAGGGTTTGTCTTGATACCCAACAGACATGCCGAAATATGTCTTGTAGGCTTCACACATTTTAACAGATGCTGTCACAGAGTACTTTTTCGCTCTTGTCTTGATAAATTGGCCACGTACATTGCAGAATCCATATGGAGAATGCTTACAGCTTCTTTATGCCATCTCTGATAAACTCAGATAGGTCTATGTGTTCACTTAGGCAGCTAAAACTAAACTGAAATGGTGAGTGGTGAGCCTCTGTATCTAGATTACTGTAGAAAGTTCCAGAAAATTCTAAAAGGTTCTTGAAAATTCTCGTAAGTTCTACAACATTCTAGAAAGGTCTTGTAAGTTTGAGAAAATTCTCTATCGGCTACTTAGCACTGATTCTACCTGGAATGTTCTAGAAAATGGGTAAATTTGAAAATTTCATTACCCAGGTCACAAAAGCAAAGTTTTAAGAGAAAAATAGGTCTTTTCCATTTACTTTAAGCATAAGCAATTGGGAAATAACACTTTCTGCCCAGGAACAACAAAAAGTACAAATTTTGTTACATAGTGTTATATAAAGTGATGTCAGTTGATTGAACAAAGTTCACCATATAAATAATAATAATATATAAAGTGATGTCAGTGGAGTGAAACAGACAGAAACGGGTTTACGATCGTTCTGAACATAACGACGACAAAAGTTATTAAATGTTTCATGTTTTCTTTCAAAATATTTTATCATATATTTCTTATTATTACTTAGCATAAAATAAAGTTGAAGTACACTGAATATATGCAGCACATTACATAGAGCGTCCGTTTAAAACGTATTCTCTACTGGGGTGACATACACGGACATAAAGTTTACCTTTCCAAGCGTAAACAAGTCAAAATGAAGGCTTAGAACATTTCTTCATGACGTCATCTACAGAATCCTAGTGTTCGGTTTGTGAATATGGTGTGTCATAGTTAATGACGGAACCTATATGTCTTGCCCCATCAGCCGGTATACCACTAAATATATCCTTTGCCATCGTTTTTTCTACTTCTTTTTGTGCTTTACGTTCTCTTCTATCCACCAGTAAACAGTGTTATTGATTTGTCTTGACGAACATTGTGTGGTTCGAGTATCACGTTACTAGTGTCACGTATAAACATCTCGAGCAGGACGTTTGCCCAACTCATCTGTTTTACCAGCAACGTATGATCGATCGTTGTGCCACCTGTTGGCATGCGAGAAACCAGCCCGGCATAAACTTCCCCACTAACCCACCAGGAGATTAGTGTGGGATTTTTGTTTTTCCCAGGAGTGTTAGATTTATTTGTGTGTGTCTGTCTAGTGGTTCTAGAGAAACAACAACAGGAAATATGTTCAGTGTAATCTCTCTGAATATTTACTTACACAGACAAGAAAACTGATGATATCTGTGTTGTATCTTACTGGTAGTTATCAAATTGTCTCTTCGGCATCAGTTTTGGCAGATGTTCTTAGTATTTAGAGAGTAAATGTTGTTAGTATTAAATAATGTATTTTAACCAATATGTAACGTTTTTATAGAAAAAGAGTGGCTGGTAGATTTACCAAAGTAAATGATGGAAACGCATACATTAAAAACACAATTAACAAACCTACAGGCGACACGTATGTTTACATAATATCACCAGTCATGACTTCTAATGACAAACCTACAGGCGACACGTATGTTTACATAATATCACCAGTCATGACTTCTAATGACAAACCTACAGGCGACACGTATGTTTACATAATATCACCAGTCATGACTTCTAATGACAAACCTACTGGCGACATGTATGTTTACATAATATCACCAGTCATGACTTCTAATGACAAATCTACAGGCGACACGTATGTTTACATAATATCACCAGTCATGACTTCTAATGACAAACCTACTGGCGACATGTATGTTTACATAATATCACCAGTCATGACTTCTAATGACAAATCTACAGGCGACACGTATGTTTACATAATATCACCAGTCATGACTTCTAATGACAAACCTACAGGCGACACGTATGTTTACATAATATCACCAGTCATGACTTCGAAAGGCCGTTCATGTAGACACACATGTTCTTAATTTATGAAAATTATTAGACATTTTCAAACTAAGTTAAAAACAAACTCCTTGCCACCATTACAAAATTCGCTGAAATTGAATGTGGTTAAAACGGAATTTCTGATTTTCATTTTGTATATCATTCAATCTTCATGAAGTTTCTAAGAAGGCAGGTCATAATGGACCGTTTAAATAAGCCTGCCAATTAGGTTTGCTTTTAATATTTCCTGCGTGATAGCTTATTGATTACTTAATGTATTACATGAATGACGCACGTTTCGCTTGTTTGAATAACGTCACAGAGTTGACTTAATATGGAAAACGAAAGATTTACAGGCACATCGTATGTAGTTATGTGGATTGTGCCAATTTATCGAACTACAGAACTGAGTCTCCAACTGAAAAACAAGTTGTTAACTTGCAGTGAAGACATTTTCCATACACTATTAACTCGTGACTCACGAACAATTTTCTGTTTATTACGTTAGACGTAGTTTAACGCAGAAGGTTCAGTTCGAAATTATTTAAATCATCCTAATTAATCAGTTACCGCCTGGGGCGCATCGTGTTTTCGAAGTGAAGTAATATTTAAACCAAAACGTCTCCAACTGTGGCCTCGTGGAAAACATTTGTGAAAGTACAAACAGACTATTTTAATACATCGAAAGACTTGTTTTGAATTCACAAACCTGACGATGACCGAAGACGGTTGAAACGTTGTTCGCTCCTTTGGATAAAAAAATTTTCTCGTTCCAAACCAGCCGATTTTACATATGTATTTTTTTCTACAAGTGGGTTTTCTCGTCATTACTGTTTATTTATTTATGTTCACTGTAGTTAAATGTTATTGATATAAATACACACTTCCCTATATCTCAACATAAAGTTCAAGCAATCCACTGCGTCTACACATACTTTCTTAACCAGACATTCAATCCGACATAGTTTTATTGATGAAGACGATCCATAAAGCTATTATAGCCAGCATTTGTTGAGGACCAAGAATCTATTACAGTCAGTATTTGTGGAGAACCAAGAACCTATTATAGCCAGCATTTGTCGAGAACCAAGAACCTGGTATAGTCACCATTTATCGAAAACCAAGAACCTACTATAGGCAGCATTTGTCGAGAACCATGACTGCGCACGAAACTTATCTTTAACAATACAGTCATGAAAAGATATAACTTATTTCTGACGAGTTTCCGATTTATTATGTTACATACGTTACGTATTACTATTTCAAACAGTTGGAAATTTGAATTTGAATATACAAACATAAAAACAATACAATTTATAATAACGGTCAGTACTAGTAGTTATTACAAATGATGATTTATATACAACAGTTTTACAAGTTTACAGACAATACTGAGTCTTATATCCGGTATAGAGCTGAATATTTTATTCATAACCCACGTCCACGATAAGCAAATTAATTCTGAGTTAATAATGTCACATCTCGCTTAAGGCTCGATTGACCTCATATCATTCATAAGTTCACTCCTTACAAAGAAGAAAAAGTGTGAAGAACATCACTGAAGTTGAACATTCTGTAACGTTCAAAATCTGGAAAAGTTCCTAATATTCTGTGCTTTTTCGATTAATAAGCGTTAATTACAACTGTAGCTTCCTAGGCCTGTAGCGTACTGATTGTACCTGTCCTATTATATTCTCTCTGTCTCTAGGACGAGTCGGTTTTTATAAACCAATCACACGAGTTTCTAGAAATTTCAACAGTGATCTAGCGCATTTTCGTAAACAAGATTCTAACATTCAAGAATTCTCTACCAATTCCGATAACAGGCACGACATGCGCAATACACAGTCAAGAAAGCACGTAACATGCACACAAAAAAACTATACAGAAGCACTAAAATAAAGTTATAACGGTAATTTCCTTACAAATTGTTATCATCCACAGGTTATAAACTTAACCTAGTCTTTATCACTTCACAGGTTATATTTAACTAAATCTTGCTGTGTTAGGTAGAACGAAACCAACTTCTAATTGTATAACTATTGGTTTATTAAAAGCACACCAATAGTCAATTCTATGTTATACTTTCTTTATCATTGGTAAGACGTTATGATCATACATGTTACTAGGTAACTAAAGATTCAGGGTTTGAGTGCATAGGTGCGGGAAGTTTCAGCGTTTGATATCGATCATAGTTTTCTTATTTTGACTTTTCAGAACACGAACTGAGCATTTGGAACACTGTCGTATAGAATTGGGGCATTTACCTCATGTGTGTCTGAGTTGAGGTTAAAATATGAGAATTAATTTAAAAAATACAGTGAAAAGCTGTAATATTTAATATGTAAATTAAACTGATTGGATGATGTCATGTAATATTTAATATGTAAACTAAACTTATTGGATGATGTCAGTTTTATTCGATGTGATCCTTGCGTATCATCGTCCTTTCATGCAGTATAACGAAAACGTCACGTGATTAAAAATTAGTTATCACAATTCGTCAGTATTTTGAAAAACTGTTGAAAACGGTAAGATAAAGAGAGGATCAGCGCTGCCTCGTGCACAAGAAGCTCACATATAGTTGAATGTCAGTTAATGGAGGTATCAACTGAAAACAAGTTCGGATGATGGATAACTAGTAGTTTATACAGTTGAAGAGAAAACCGAGGATTAAAATGAACCTGAACTTGTATTTAACACATTCTAACTTGAATCTTCCACTTGTATAGGTTAACAAATCCTATATATTCGTATATTGTAGTTTTGTTTTAGCCCTCTTTTTTGAGGGCCCGGCATGGCCAGGTGGGTTAAGCCCTCGATTTCTAATATGAAGGTCGCGGGTTGAATCCCGTCGCACCAAACATGCTCGCCCTTTCAGCCGTGGGGCGTTATAATGTGACGGTCAATCCTACTATTCATTGGTAAAATAGTAGTCCAAGAGTTGGCGGTGGGTGGTGACGACTAGCTGCCTTCCCTCTAGTTTTACACTGCTAAATTAGAGACGGCTAGCGTAGATAACCCTCGAGTATTTTCGCGCGAAATTCAAAAACCCTCTTTCTTCTTGAGTGTAATATTAGGTACCGAATTGTTTCTCTTTTTGGCAAGAAAGTGAGGTGAAGATATTGCTGGTTTCCGTATTTGTATCCTACTTCAGGTTCCCGTATTTGTCTCCTACTTCATGTGAAATGCAGTATTCGTTCATGTGTTATATTTAATTTCAATATGAAATCTCTGTTCAGTAAAAGATAACTAATAAAGATAACTGAATTCTTTAGGTCGACTACACTTTTATCCGAAATCTTTTGGTTTACTACGCTGTAGAAAATGCCTAAATGTTCAGATCAACTGTGCTCTTATCCTACTAAAAGGGCTTTATATTTTGAAATCTACTACCTTCTTGTCCTAGTAGAGAGGCTTTTAATCTTTATACTACTCAGCACTGAATCTACCTGGAATATTCTGGAAAATGGATAAATTTGAAAATTTCATTACCCAGGTCACAAAAGCAAAGTTTGAAGAGAAAAAATAAGTCTTTTCCATTTACTTTAGGCAAAAGCAACTGGGAAATAACACTTTCTGCCCAGGAACAACAAAAAGTAAAAATTGTGTTGCATAATGTTATGTATGATATAGTAGAGTGTTTCTGTTATATAACGTTATGTATGATATAGTAGAGTGTTTCTGTTATATAATGTTATGTATGATATAGTAGTGTTTCTGTTATATAATGTTATGTATGATATAGTAGAGTGTTTCTGTTACATAACGTTATGTATGATATAGTAGAGTGTTTCTGTTACATAACGTTATGTATGATATAGTAGAGTGTTTCTGTTATATAATGTTATGTATGATATAGTAGAGTGTTTCTGTTATATAATGTTATGTATGATATAGTAGAGTGTTTCTGTTACATAACGTTATGTATGATATAGTAGTGTTTCTGTTATATAATGTTATGTATGATATAGTAGAGTGTTTCTGTTACATAACGTTATGTATGATATAGTAGAGTGTTTCTGTTACATAACGTTATGTATGATATAGTAGAGTGTTTCTGTTACATAACGTTATGTATGATATAGTAGAGTGTTTCTGTTATATAACGTTATGTATGACATAGTAGAGTGTTTCTGTTATATAATGTTATGTATGACATAGTAGAGTGTTTCTGTTATATAATGTTATGTATGACATAGTAGAGTGTTTCTGTTATATAATGTTATGTATGACATAGTAGAGTGTTTCTGTTACATAATGTTATGTATGATATAGTAGAGTGTTTCTGTTACATAATGTTATGTATGATATAGTAGAGTGTTTCTGTTACATAATGTTATGTATGATATAGTAGAGTGTTTCTGTTACATAATGTTATGTATGATATAGTAGTGTTTCTGTTATATAATGTTATGTATGATATAGTAGAGTGTTTCTGTTATATAATGTTATGTATGATATAGTAGAGTGTTTCTCTTATATAATGTTATGTATGATATAGTAGAGTGTTTCTCTTATATAATGTTATGTATGATATAGTAGAGTGTTTCTGTTACATAATGTTATGTATGACATAGTAGAGTGTTTCTGTTATATAATGTTATGTATGACATAGTAGAGTGTTTCTGTTATATAATGTTATGTATGACATAGTAGTGTTTCTGTTACATAACGTTATGTATGATATAGTAGAGTGTTTCTGTTATATAATGTTATGTATGACATAGTAGAGTGTTTCTGTTATATAACGTTATGTATGATATAGTAGAGTGTTTCTGTTACATAACGTTATGTATGATATAGTAGAGTGTTTCTGTTACATAACGTTATGTATGATATAGTAGAGTGTTTCTGTTACATAACGTTATGTATGATATAGTAGAGTGTTTCTGTTATATAATGTTATGTATGACATAGTAGAGTGTTTCTGTTATATAATGTTATGTATGACACAGTAGAGTGTTTCTGTTATATAATGTTATGTATGACACAGTAGAGTGTTTCTGTTATATAATGTTATGTATGACATAGTAGAGTGTTTCTGTTACATAATGTTATGTATGATATAGTAGAGTGTTTCTGTTACATAATGTTATGTATGATATAGTAGAGTGTTTCTGTTACATAATGTTATGTATGATATAGTAGAGTGTTTCTGTTATATAATGTTATGTATGATATAGTAGTGTTTCTGTTATATAATGTTATGTATGATATAGTAGAGTGTTTCTGTTATATAATGTTATGTATGATATAGTAGAGTGTTTCTCTTATATAATGTTATGTATGATATAGTAGAGTGTTTCTGTTATATAATGTTATGTATGACATAGTAGAGTGTTTCTGTTATATAATGTTATGTATGATATAGTAGAGTGTTTCTGTTACATAATGTTATGTATGATATAGTAGAGTGTTTTTGTTACATAATGTTATGTATGATATAGTAGAGTGTTTCTGTTATATAATGTTATGTATGATATAGTAGTGTTTCTGTTATATAATGTTATGTATGATATAGTAGAGTGTTTCTGTTATATAATGTTATGTATGATATAGTAGAGTGTTTCTCTTATATAATGTTATGTATGATATAGTAGAGTGTTTCTTTATATAATGTTATGTATGATATAGTAGAGTGTTTCTGTTACATAACGTTATGTATGACATAGTAGAGTGTTTCTGTTATATAATGTTATGTATGACATAGTAGAGTGTTTCTGTTACATAACGTTATGTATGATATAGTAGAGTGTTTCTGTTATATAATGTTATGTATGACATAGTAGAGTGTTTCTGTTATATAATGTTATGTATGATATAGTAGAGTGTTTCTGTTACATAACGTTATGTATGATATAGTAGTGTTTCTGTTATATAACGTTATGTATGATATAGTAGAGTGTTTCTGTTACATAACGTTATGTATGATATAGTAGAGTGTTTCTGTTACATAACGTTATGTATGATATAGTAGAGTGTTTCTGTTATATAACGTTATGTATGACATAGTAGAGAGTGTTTCTGTTATATAATGTTATGTATGATATAGTAGAGTGTTTCTGTTACATAACGTTATGTATGATATAGTAGTGTTTCTGTTATATAACGTTATGTATGATATAGTAGAGTGTTTCTGTTACATAACGTTATGTATGATATAGTAGAGTGTTTCTGTTACATAACGTTATGTATGATATAGTAGAGTGTTTCTGTTACATAACGTTATGTATGATATAGTAGAGTGTTTCTGTTATATAACGTTATGTATGACATAGTAGAGTGTTTCTGTTATATAACGTTATGTATGACATAGTAGAGTGTTTCTGTTATATAACGTTATGTATGACATAGTAGAGTGTTCTGTTACATAATGTTATGTATGATATAGTAGAGTGTTTCTGTTACATAATGTTATGTATGATATAGTAGAGTGTTTCTGTTACATAATGTTATGTATGATATAGTAGAGTGTTTCTGTTATATAATGTTATGTATGATATAGTAGTGTTTCTGTTATATAATGTTATGTATGATATAGTAGAGTGTTTCTGTTATATAATGTTATGTATGATATAGTAGAGTGTTTCTCTTATATAATGTTATGTATGATATAGTAGAGTGTTTCTCTTATATAATGTTATGTATGATATAGTAGAGTGTTTCTCTTATATAATGTTATGTATGATATAGTAGTGTTTCTGTTACATAATGTTATGTATGATATAGTAGAGTGTTTCTGTTACATAATGTTATGTATGACATAGTAGAGTGTTTCTGTTATATAATGTTATGTATGACATAGTAGAGTGTTTCTGTTATATAATGTTATGTATGACATAGTAGAGTGTTTCTGTTATATAATGTTATGTATGACATAGTAGAGTGTTTCTGTTACATAATGTTACGTATGACATAGTAGTGTGTTTCTGTTACATAATGTTACGTATGATATAGTAGTGTTTCTGTTACATAATGTTACGTATGATATAGTAGTGTTTCTGTTATATAATGTTACGTATGATATAGTAGTGTTTCTGTTATATAATGTTACGTATGATATAGTAGTGTTTCTGTTACATAATGTTATGTATGATATAGTAGTGTTTCTGTTACATAATGTTATGTATTATATAGTAGAGTGTTTCTGTTACATAATGTTATGTATTATATAGTAGAGTGTTTCTGTTACATAATGTTATGTATGATATAGTAGAATGTTTCTGTTATATAACGTTATGTATTATATAGTAGAGTGTTTCTGTTATATAATGTTACGTATGACATAGTAGAGTGTTTCTGTTACATAATGTTATGTATGATATAGTAGTGTTTCTGTTACATAATGTTATGTATGATATAGTAGAGTGTTTCTGTTACATAATGTTATGTATGATATAGTAGAGTGTTTCTGTTACATAATGTTATGTATGATATAGTAGAGTGTTTCTGTTACATAATGTTATGTATGATATAGTAGAGTGTTTCTGTTACATAATGTTATGTATGATATAGTAGAGTGTTTCTGTTATATAATGTTATGTATGATATAGTAGAGTGTTTCTGTTATATAATGTTATGTATTATATAGTAGAGTGTTTCTGTTATATAATGTTACGTATGACATAGTAGAGTGTTTCTGTTATATAATGTTATGTATGACATAGTAGAGTGTTTCTGTTACATAATGTTATGTATGATATAGTAGTGTTTCTGTTACATAATGTTATGTATGATATAGTAGTGTTTCTGTTACATAATGTTATGTATGATATAGTAGAGTGTTTCTGTTACATAATGTTATGTATGATATAGTAGAGTGTTTCTGTTATATAACGTTATGTACGAGGGCTGTTGAAAAAATACGCGGACTGTTTGAATTGCGCGGCTCCAGTTGGTTCCAGGGGAATCCGTTTGGTGTCGCTAGATTCGCACAGATCAGCTGATTACGACGCCATTTCCCGATTGTAGATATCTTCATTTGTGTATTAGCTACGCGGTTTTAAGTGAAGTGCGATTTTTTTCGTTTGGCAGATTTCAGAATGAATGACCTGAAGGAGCAACGACTTGCTGTGAAATTTTGTGTTAAACTTGGAAAATCTGCGATTGAAACTTTTGCTATGCTTAACACGGCTTACTGTGATGTTGCTATGAATCGTACGGCATGTTTCAAGTGGCATGAACGGTTTAAGGATGGTCGACAGTCCATTGAAGATGATGAGCGTCCTGGGCGTCCTTCCACGTCAACTGACGACCCATATGTCGACAAAATCAACACCCTCGTGCTGGCAAATCGACGTCTGACTGTCAGGGAGCTTGCTGAAGAGTGTGGGATATCTGTTAGATCTTGTTACGAGATTTTGACCGAAAAATAGAAGATGCACCGCGTTGCTGCGAAATTCAGCCCTCAGAACTCGTGAGTTTTTGGCCAAACATTCGATCACTGTTCTTCCCCACCCCCCCTACTCACCTGACCTTGCTTTTTGCGATTTTTTCTTGTTCCCCAAACTCAAAAGACCCTTGAAAGGAAGAAGATTTGAGACGATTCCCAAGATTAAGGCAAATGAGACAAAGGAGCTGGAGGACATTACAAAAGAAGCGTACCAGGACTGTTTCAACAAGTGGAAACACCGTTGGGAAAAATGTGTGCGTTGGGGAGGAGAGTACTTTGAAGGGGTTCCAGACATGTACAGTACATTTTGTTTTATGACGTCTGTCCGCATATTTTTTGAACAGACCTCGTATGATATAGTAGAGTGTTAGAAGCTTCCACGCTATTCTTGTTCTTTTTTCCAGTTCACAGACTTGTTGTTGTGGTTACTGTTAAATATATTACAATACTCAATAATTAATTGTACATACAATTAAACTTCTATTGTTAAAAGACGCTCTGTATTTTCAACATCCTTAACGTTAAACTCAATGTAAATGTTTAAAAAACAAGGTCATGTGACCGTTGGTTTACTGATGTAAACAAGACGTTAAACTCAATGTAAATATTTAAAAAACAAGGTCATGTGACCGTTGGTTTACTGATGTAAACAAGACGTTAAACTCAATGTAAATGTTTAAAAAACAAGGTCATGTGACCGTTGGTTTACTGATGTAAACAAGACGTTAAACTCAATGTAAATATTTAAAAAACAAGGTCATGTGACCGTTGGTTTACTGATGTAAACAAGACGTTAAACTCAATGTAAATGTTTAAAAAACAAAGTCATGTGACCGTTGGTTTACTGATGTAAACAAGACGTTAAACTCAATGTAAATATTTAAAAAACAAGGTCATGTGACCGTTGGTTTACTGATGTAAACAAGATGTACTTACTTTCTGATGTTCATTCTTCTTTCAGACGGAATTATTTCTTGCTTTAATGTAATATTATCAGAGTACTCAACTAGAACTAGTAGAGAAACCACAGAAATAATGAAACACAGTAAAAAACTCAACATCTATAAGGAATGTGTAGTCGACAAGTAAAGTGGTTGTCGTGTGAGATACAGATTTTGCAATAATATAATTGACTATTTACTATTCGTGTCTAATTAATACGTCGAAGGGGTTTACGTGTGGTACATAGGGCTTCCATATTCATATTGATAGATCAGAGAGGCATTTTGTACACACTTCACTTTATAGTATTACTTTACCGAAATGTTTCAGAACTAGCGGTGCTTACACCTCTCTTGTACGTTTCCCCAGACCAAGAGTGAAATGGACATTTACCTAGGAACAAATGAACCATTGAAAACAATGTCACAGAATCCTCGGCGAGAAAGTGTCTCTGAAGTAGATGAGTTTTCTGAGGAATATACCGAATTCCTACCGACAAACTGCTTTGACGTCGCAATGAACAGATTGTCTGCTCCAACTAGTCACGGGAAAAACAGGATTAGCTCCGAGGTTCGAAGTGACCATCCGTCATATTACAGTCATTTCTATCACCGCCACCTATCAAACGAAGGTTCGAGTCCAAGCTTCGGTAGTGAGTTGTCTGATGATAAAATATTTCTCAAGCCCACTTTGTCTCACATTATGAAGTTGGACGACGAAAGTCCAGAATTCGTTTCTTGTTTATATAGAAATAAGATCTCTGACCTGGCTCAACTCTCCATTAAACAAGAAAACATGCACATATGGGCATCTCAGTTTTCTCCTGATGGCGTCACGAGCTCTATGCAAATGTGCATATCAACTCCAGTGACATCACTGGACACAATGACCACGAGATCGGAACGTGATATACAAACGTGCAGCTCTTCCGTGGATCCTTACTGTGCATTTCCTTCCCTTCCACCACATTCACACCAAGGTCGTCCATCGACAGAGAAGTACTCACTACGATCACCCCCACTGCCGTACGAAATTCTTACTCAGAGCTCTGACACTGATGTTCCACCAGTCATAATGAGCACGTGCTTTAACGGACGAAAGAATCCGGACCTTGAAAAGAGACGAGTTCACCACTGTAATTACGGAGGTAAGTTGAGGTTTCAATACCCAGTCTAGTCTTACTAGTATATGTGGTAACTTTGGCTATGAATATAGTTCGTTTACATTTACTTTCTTTTCATGTTCATTTCTATACCTATCTATTTACCAACTTATTTGTCAATGTATAGTTTCAATAGTTTGTTTTCATGTTGATTTGCATATCTGATTACTTACCAACTTATTTGTCAATGTATAGTTTCAATAGTTTGTTTTCATGTTGATTTGCATATCTGATTACTTACCAACTTATTTGTCAATGTATAGTTTCAATAGTTTGTTTTCATGTTGATTTGCATATCTGATTACTTACCAACTTATTTGTCAATGTATAGTTTCAATAGTTTGTTTTCATGTTGATTTGCATATCTGATTACTTACCAACTTATTTGTCAATGTATAGTTTCAATAGTTTGTTTTCATGTTGATTTGCATATCTGATTACTTACCAACTTATTTGTCAATGTATAGTTTCAATAGTTTGTTTTCATGTTGATTTGCATATCTGATTACTTACCAACTTATTTGTCAATGTATAGTTTCAATAGTTTGTTTTCATGCTGATTTGCATATCTGATTACTTACCAACTTATTTGTCAATGTATAGTTTCAATAGTTTGTTTCATGTTGATTTGCATATCTGATTACTTACCAACTTATTTGTCAATGTATAGTTTCAATAGTTTGTTTTCATGCTGATTTGCATATCTGATTACTTACCAACTTATTTGTCAATGTATAGTTTCAATAGTTTGTTTTCATGTTGATTTGTATATCTGATTACTTACCAATTTATTTGTCAATGTATAGTTTCAATAGTTTGTTTTCATGTTGATTTGTATATCTGATTACTTACCAATTTATTTGTCAATGTATAGTTTCAACAGTTTGTTTAAATATTAATTTGTATATCTGATTACTTACCAATTTATTTGTCAATGTATAGTTTCAACAGTTTGTTTAAATATTAATTTGTATATCTATGTATTTACCAATTTATTTGTCAATGTATAGTTTCAACAGTTTGTTTAAATATTAATTTGTATATCTGATTACTTACCAATTTATTTGTCAAGGTATAGTTTCAACAGTTTGTTTAAATATTAATTTGTATATCTGATTACTTACCAACTTATTTGTTAATGTATAGTTTCAACAGTTTGTTTAAATATTAATTTGTATATCTGATTACTTGCCAACTTATTTGTCAATGTATAGTTTCAACAGTTTGTTTAAATATTAATTTGTATATCTATGTATTTACCAGCTTGTTTTCCAGAGCATGGTTTCTACAATACACTCATCAGAATATCTTGTTTAGTTGTACAACCCTTGTCAGTAAGATCTCGTACAGATACACTAACTTATAGAATCGAACAATCTTGTAACAACAGATGACACTGTACAGCGAGACCACCTTGTACCAAGAGAGGACACTGTACAGTCAGACTACCTTGTAACAACAGATGACACTGTACAGCGAGACCACCTTGTACCAACAGAGGACACTGTACAGTCAGACTACCATTCAACAACAACTACATCGTACAGTCTGACTACCTTTTAACAACAACTACATTGTGCAAACAAGCTACCTTGTATAAACAGAGTACACTGAACAGACAGAATACCCTTTACGTTCAGACTATATTGTACAAACAAACTATCATGTACAGTTAGAGTATCTTGTAATGTCAGATTACATTCTATAGTCAGGCTAACCTGTAGAGACAGAATAGATTGTAGTGTCAGACTACCTTGAACTGATTACTGCATTGTACAGACAACCTTGTAACTTCAAACTACATTATATAGTCAGACTACTAGATTAAACTCTACATGTCATCATTTGAATATGCATTTATAGACATTATTTATAGAAATTATTTCACTGTTTTCTAATACTTGATATAGTTACTTGATGATATTATAGTATGTATTTACAGGATGTACCAAGGTGCACACCAAAATAAGCCATCTTTGATATTTTACTGTGTATTTACAGGTTGTACCAAGGTGCACACCAAAATAAGCCATCTTTGATATTTTACTATGTATTTACAGGTTGTTCCAAGGTGCACACCAAAATAAGCCATCTTTGATATTTTACTGTGTATTTACAGGTTGTTCCAAGGTGCACACCAAAATAAGCCATCTTTGATATTTTACTATGTATTTGCAGGTTGTTCCAAGGTGCACACCAAAAGCAGCCATATTTGATATTTTACTGTGTATTTACAGGTTGTTCCAAGTTGCACACCAAAAGCAGCCATCTGATATTTTACTGTGTATTTACAGGTTGTTCCAAGGTGCACACCAAAAGCAGCCATCTTTGATATTTTACTATGTATTTCTAGGTTGTACCAAGGTGCACACCAAAAGCAGCCATCTTTGATATTTTACTATGTATTTCTAGGTTGTACCAAGATGCACACCAAAAGCAGCCATCTTTGATATTTTACTATGTATTTCTAGGTTGTTCCAAGGTGCACACAACCATCTTTGATATTTTACTGTGTATTTTCAGGTTGTTCCAAGGTATATACAAAAAGCAGCCATCTTTGATATTTTACTGTGTATTTTCAGGTTGTTCCAAGGTGTATACAAAAAGCAGCCATCTTTGATATTTTACTGTGTATTTCTGGGTTGTTCCAAGGTATATACAAAAAGCAGCCATCTTTGATATTTTACTGTGTATTTTCAGGTTGTTCCAAGGTATATACAAAAAGCAGCCATCTTTGATATTTTACTATGTATTTCTAGGTTGTTCCAAGGTGCACACCAAAAGCAACCATATTTGATATTTTACTATGTATTTCCAGGTTGTACCAAGGTGCACACCAAAAGCAGCCATCTTTGATATTTTACTATGTATTTCTAGGTTGTTCCAAGGTGCACACCAAAAGCAGCCATCTTTGATATTTTACTGTGTATTTCTAGGTTGTTCCAAGGTATATACAAAAAGCAGCCATCTGAAAGCTCATCAACGTATCCACACAGGTAAATCATCTTCATTAACTCAGTTCAAGTGATAAAGTTATTGTTGTGTAGATCAATGGAAAAGAGCTACTGTAGTCTGTAAAAACACTACTCCAAAAAACTAAAAAACATATTAAACAGTTTACTGACTGTAGTGGTAATTACTGTAAAAACACTACTCCAAAAAACTAAAAAACATATTAAACAGTTTACTGACTGTAGTGGTAATTACTGTAAAAACACAACTCCAAAAAACTAAAAAACATATTAAACAGTTTACTGACTGTAGTGGTAATTACTGTAAAAACACAACTCCAAAAAACTAAAAAACATATTAAACAGTTTACTGACTGTAGTGGTAATTACTGTAAAACACAACTCAAAAAACTAAAAAAACATATTAAACAGTTTACTGACTGTAGTGGTAATTACTGTAAAAACACAACTCAAAAACTAAAAAACATATTAAACAGTTTACTGACTGTAGTGGTAATTACTGTAAAACACAACCCAAAAAACTAAAAAACATATTAAACAGTTTACTGACTGTAGTGGTAATTACTGTAAAACACTACTCAAAAAAACTAAAAAACATATTAAACAGTTTACTGACTGTAGTGGTAATTACTGTAAAAACACAACTCCAAAAAACTAAAAAACATATTGAACAGTTTACTGACTGTAGTGGTAATTACTGTAAAAACACAACTCCAAAAAACTAAAAAACATATTAAACAGTTTACTGACTGTAGTGGTAATTACTGTAAAAACACTACTCCAAAAAACTAAAAAACATATTAAACAGTTTACTGACTGTAGTGGTAATTACTGTAAAAACACTACTCCAAAAAACCAAAAAACACATTAAACAGTTTACTAACTGTAGTGGTAATTACTGTAAAAGTATTACAGATATCATACAAACATTGAAGATATTATACAGACTCAAGTGTCTACCAGTAATGACTTTACAGATATTATACAGCTTCAAGTGTCTACCACTAATGACTTTACAGATATTATACAGCTTCAAGTGTCTACCACTAATGACTTTACAGATATTATACAGCCTCAAGTGTCTACCACTAATGACTTTACAGATATTATACAGCCTCAAGTGTCTACTACTAACTACAGTAAAGGCATTAAAGATATTATACTGTATAACACTGTAACTTGTAATATAATACAAACCTTATATACTGTATAACACTGTAACTTGTAATATAATACAAACCTTATATACTGTATAACACTGTAACTTGTAATATAATACAAACCTTACTTACTGTAGAAACTGTAACTTGTAATATAATACAAACCTTACTTACTGTAGAAACTGTAACTTGTAATATAATACAAACCTTACTTACTGTAGAAACTGTAACTTGTAATATAATACAAACCTTACTTACTGTAGAAACTGTAACTTGTAATATAATACAAACCTTACTTACTGTAGAAACTGTAACATGTAATATAATACAAACCTTACTTACTGTAGAAACTGTAACTTGTAATATAATACAAACCTTACTTACTGTAGAAACTGTAACTTGTAATATAATACAAACCTTACTTACTGTAGAAACTGTAACTTGTAATATAATACAAACCTTACTTACTGTAGAAACTGTAACTTGTACTATAATACAAACCTTACTTACTGTAGAAACTGTAACTTGTAATATAATACAAACCTTACTTACTGTAGAAACTGTAACTTGTAATATAATACAATCCTTACTTACTGTAGAAACTGTAACTTGTAATATAATACAAACCTTACTTACTGTAGAAACTGTAACTTGTAATATAATACAAACCTTACTTACTGTAGAAACTGTAACTTGTAATATAATACAAACCTTACTTACTGTAGAAACTGTAACTTGTAATATAATACAAACCTTACTTACTGTAGAAACTGTAACATGTAATATAATACAAACCTTACTTACTGTAGAAACTGTAACTTGTAATATAATACAAACCTTACTGTAGAAACTGTAACTTGTAATATAATACAAACCTTACAGTAGAAACTGTAAATTGTAATATAATGTAAACCTTACTTACTGTAGAAACTGTAACTTGTAATATAATACAAACCTTACTGTAGAAACTGTAACTTGTAATATAATACAAACCTTACAGTAGAAACTGTAAATTGTAATATAATGTAAACCTTACTTACTGTAGAAACTGTAACTTGTAATATAATACAAACCTTACTGTAGAAACTGTAACTTGTAATATAATACAAACCTTACTGTAGAAACTGTAAATTGTAATATAATGTAAACCTTACTTACTGTAGAAACTGTAACTTGTAATATAATGTAAACCTTACTTACTGTAGAAACTGTAACTTGTAATATAATGTAAACCTTACTTACTGTAGAAACTGTAACTTGTAATATAATGTAAACCTTACTTACTGTAGAAACTGTAACTTGTAATATAATACAAACCTTACTTACTGTAGAAACTGTAACTTGTAATATAATACAAACCTTACTTACTGTAGAAACTGTAACTTGTAATATAATGTAAACCTTACTTACTGTAGAAACTGTAACTTGTAATATAATACAAACCTTACTTACTGTAGAAACTGTAACTTGTAATATAATACAAACCTTACTTACTGTAGAAACTGTAACTTGTAATATAATACAAACCTTACTTACTGTAGAAACTGTAACTTGTAATATAATACAAACCTTACTTACTGTAGAAACTGTAACTTGTAATATAATACAAACCTTACTGTAGAAACTGTAACTTGTAATATAATACAAACCTTACTGTAGAAACTGTAACTTGTAATATAATGTAAACCTTACTGTAGAAACTGTAACTTGTAATATAATATAAACCTTGCTTACTGTAGAAACTGTAACTTGTATTATAATATAAACCTTGCTTACTGTAGAAACTGTAACTTGTAATATAATACAAACCTTACTTACTGTATAACACTAACTTGTAATATAATACAAACCTTACTTACTGTATAACACTAACTTGTAATATAATAGAAACCTTACTTACTGTATAACACTAACTACGAGATGATTTCTGTTTAACAATAAAAACACAATATTTATTTAAAGTAAAACAATAATTTTCATAATTAAATGTTAATAATTTCAGTACTAAGTAAATAACCAGATAAACTATAACTTTATTGGGATTGTATTTATACTCCAATTTGTATTATATTTGTACCTTTAATTTGTATTGTATTTATCAATCTTAAAATGTTCAATAAATAATGCATTCTGGGACACAGTCTGTGGAAGTACATGTACGGCTTTTGTTTTATGACCTATCGGTCTGAAAAAAACAGATGTAAAACACTGCCTGAAGATAGCAGTTTATCTGTTTTAAATTTTGATATAATGAGCTTGAAAATAACAGTTTATGTGTTTAGTCCAACTAATCCGTAAAATATGAGCAAAAAACGTTTATATCTGTTCTTTTGAATATTAAATTGTGTCACTTTACATAATTGAAGATAAATCGCATTTAATAATCGCTATATGGCAATACGGTTCATGGTGAAGAAAATCTCTACAGCCTGGTAATATTTTGGTTTCATATTCTTTCAAAACAGTCATCTACGTATTACGTTGTGTTACTTTGGAACGACATATTTTTGGGAAAAGTAAGAACTTCGTAAATACACTGAGATATACAGCAGTTAAAGCCGCTGGCGTGAAAGTATAATTCGTTTCTAAAAACAGTGAGCCTGTTTTAATAAGGAAAGCTCTTTGAACGATCTCTTATTTTACAATTATTCACTTATCGTTTTCTCAAATGGCTTTCCTTTCCAATTCGGCCATACAATCCGAACTTAGAGCAGGATTTTATGACTGAGTCAGTTTTCTAAAGCGGACGTTATTTTACAACATATGTCGTGCTAACAGCGCTTCTTTTAACAAAAGCCGCCTCCTAACGGTTTACAGAGTAAACATTGGCTTAAAGGTAGTAAATCAAAGCTGGTTGTACCTACCACTACATACAACTGTGAAGCTGTACTGCACGTGTGTAACGAACAAAGTTCAGGCCAAGGTCAGTAGCTTTAACACAATGTGGACGTTTTAGTCAGTAAGTATATTGTATAGCTTTGAAAGTGTCAGTCAACAAGACCTTCACCTGACGTGTGAGTTGGTGATTGGACAACAACGTTATCGGCTTATTGACAGAGTTACTGTTTCAACACGGCACAGAAATACTAAGCAATTTGGAAATAGTAAATATATGACTTGAAGAGAGAAGGTTGATGTTTAAAGTTGTTAATAACATCAGATCAGAAGAACCATTAATGAACTTTAATGTCTGTGGAGTTACTACGTTAAAAGCAGGGTTTCGATATCCGTGGTGTATGTACTCTATGCTTTACTACAAACAAATAAATCAAGTCTGATTGGTCACATAAAACACCAGCTTAAAGGGATGGGTTTCAGATATCGACTTTAAGTGGTCACACATAATGCTGCAATTTTTCTGACCATCTAACTCAAGAGCTAACTTATCTGTAGACGATCGTAATTTCAGGTCAACTGCCCACAACTGCAGGAACAGTCATTCGTGTGACAGTACATATCGATTAGACAAAGAACCTCGCCTTACATTATAATCTGTCTGTGCCTTCTTGCTAGAATATTCATAAACTGCTTATTGCCCTATTGTTATGGACATTCACAAGTTGCTTATTTTGATCATTCGTGAGAAACTGAAACGTAATTTGTTTTAAAACTACTAATTTATTAGTGCATGTTAAATAAGAGGCTTAATGTTTTCCGATGTAGACAAATACGTTGATTAACTTCCTAATGTATGCTACTTGTGATATACATACATGTATTTGTTTTATTCAGGAGAAAAGCCCTATACATGTCACTGGCCGGAGTGTCAGTGGCGATTCGCTCGGTCGGACGAACTTACTCGCCACTACAGGAAACACACTGGAGCCAAGCCGTTCAAGTGCAATGTGTGTGAACGATCTTTCGCTCGGTCGGACCACTTAGCTCTACACATGAAGCGACATCTACCGAAAGTAAAATGAACTGTAGCTGGATTCATTGAAGAATTCAACTATGCAAGCATGGGATGCCAGAAACATGTGAACTGAACTGTGAAAGACTAAGACACAGAAATTAGCGTAGTGTTTACAGGTACTTTTATGGTTTATCGTACAAGAGATAAAATAAACTGGCTCTTGTGTCTACCGTTTAAACCGTAACACATCGCAATACGTTTAATGATTTTAAGACACCTTCCAGTCATAGCGTGATGATAACACAGGATAAACCATTCCCAGAATTACAGCTTTTAATACTGTCCTATCTTCTAGTCACAATGTGATGATAACACAAGATAAACCATTCCCAGAATTACAGTTGTTAATACTGTCCTATCTTCTAGTCACAATGTGATGACAACACAAGATAAACCATTCCCAAAATTACAGTTGTTAATACTGTCCTATCTTCTAGTCACAATGTGATAATAACACAAGATAAACCATTCCCAGAATTACAGTTGTTAATACTGTCCTATCTTCTAGTCACAATGTGATGATAACACAAGATAAACCATTCCCAGAATTACAGTTGTTAATACTCTCCTATCTTCTAGTCACAATGTGATGATAACACAAGACAAACCATTCCCTGAATTACAGTTGTTAATACTGTCCTATCTTTTGTCACAATGTGATAATAACACAAGATAAACCATTCCCAGAATTACAGTTGTTAATACTGTCCTATCTTCTAGTCACAATGTGATGACAACACAAGATAAACCATTCACAGAATTACAGTTGTTAATACTGTCCTATCTTCTAGTTGCAATGTGATGATAACACAAGATAAACCATTCCCAGAATTACAGTTGTTTATACTGTCCTATCTTCTAGTCACAATGTGATGATAACACAAGATAAACCATTCCCAGAATTACAGTTGTTAATACTCTCCTATCTTCTAGTCATATTATGTTTAAATGAATGCAAACTTCAAAGCTATTAATTGAGTGAAAAACACCTTTAACTAGAAGTACAATTTAACAACTGTAACTTGTATTGTACTAACACTTACACCACAGAGTTAGAAACATATCTGTTTCATAAACACACTGATTCATGGTATTGTACTAACACTGAAGTCTTTCACCATGTTTTATTTTATATAAAACTAATGCTGTTTCTTCCAGTACCAAAATCAAAGTTATCCAATGTTTGAGAAACACGGACATGTTGTTGTCATTTATATAAGTTTATTTCAGTTATACACACAATTCCAATAACATTTTTTTGCAATTTTCTTTTCCATTTTCCATGTTTGTATATAATGCCTAACATGTAATGAAAGTTGAAGTATCTTTAACTGGTGTAGCAAGACGTGTATCTTGTTCTTTTTAAATTGATTCTAGAGAACATTCGAAGGACATATTTTCAGTGGATTAGATTCTCATAATGTATATAAAAAAATCCACTAACATCTATATCCTTTGTTTTAGTTTACATGTTCACACATTTGATCTCCCACTTTGTTAATAAACAAACCTTTTAAAACATCCCACTTTTTAATCTCTCTTTCTACAGTAACACACCACACCATACTCCTTCCTTCTACAGTAACACACCACACTATAATCCCTCCACACCACAATATACTCCTTCCTTCTACAGCAACACACCACACTCCTTCCTTCTACAGTAACACACCACACTATAATCCCTCCACACCACAATATACTCTTTCCTTCAACAGTAACACACCACACTATAATCCCTCCACACCACAATATACTCTTTCCTTCTACAGTAACACACCACAATATAATCATTCCTTCTACAGTAACACACCACACTATAATCCCTCCACACCACAATATACTCTTTCCTTCTACAGTAACACACCACAATATACTCTTTCCTTCTACAGTAACACACCACAATATACTCTTTCCTTCTACAGTAACACACCACAATATACTCTTTCCTTCTACAGTAACACACCACAATATACTCTTTCCTTCTACAGTAACACACCACAATATACTCCTTCCTTCTACAGTAACACACCACAATATACTCCTTCCTTCTACAGTAACACACCACAATATACTCTTTCCTTCTACAGTAACACACCACAATATACTCTTTCCTTCTACAGTAACACACCACTCTATAATCCCTCTTTCTACAGAAACACACCACACTATAATCATTCCTTCTACAGTAACACACCACACTATAATCATTCCTTCCACAGTAACATACCACACTATAATCATTCCTTCTAGAGTAACACACCACACTATAATCATTCCTTCTAGAGTAACACACCACAATATACCCTTTCCTTCTACAGTAACACACCACAATATACCCTTTCCTTCTACAGTAACACACCACAATATACTCTTTCCTTCTACAGTAACATACCACACTATAATCATTCCTTCTACAGTAACATACCACACTATAATCATTCCTTCTAGAGTAACACACCACTCTATAGTCCATCCTTCTACAGAACCACACCACACTATAATCATTCTTTCTATAGTAACAAGCCATACTATAATCATTCCTTCTACAGTAACACACCACACTATAATCCCTCCACACCACAATATACTCTTTCCTTCTACAGTAAGACACCACAATATAATCATTCCTTCTACAGTAACACACCACAATATACTCTTTCCTTCTACAGTAACACACCACAATATACTCTTTCCTTCTACAGTAACACACCACAATATACTCTTTCCTTCTACAGTAACACACCACAATATACTCCTTCCTTCTACAGTAACACACCACAATATACTCCTTCCTTCTACAGTAACACACCACAATATACTCCTTCCTTCTACAGTAACACACCACAATATACTCCTTCCTTCTACAGTAACACACCACAATATACTCTTTCCTTCTACAGTAACACACCACTCTATAATCCCTATTTCTACAGTAACACACCACACCATAATCCCTCCTTCTACAGAAACACACCACACTATAGTCATTCCTTCTATAGTAACAAGCCATACTATAATCATTCCTTCTACAGCAACACACCACACTATAATCATTCCTTCCACAGTAACATACCACACTATAATCATTCCTTCTAGAGTAACACACCACAATATACTCTTTCCTTCTACAGTAACACACCACTCTATAGTCCCTCCTTCTACAGAACCACACCACACTATAATCATTCCTTCTATAGTAACAAGCCATACTATAATCATTCCTTCTACAGTAACACACCACACTATAATCATTCCTTCTACAGTAACACACCACACTATAATCATTCCTTCTACAGTAACACACCACACTATAATCATTCCTTCTACAGTAACACACCACACTATAATCATTCCTTCTACAGTAACACACTACACTATAATCCCTCCACACCATAATATGCTCCTTCCTTCTACAGTAACACACCACACTATACTCCTTCCTTCTACAGTAACACACCACAATATACTCTTTCCTTCTACAGTAACACACCACAATATACTCTTTCCTTCTACAGTAACACACCACAATATACTCCTTCCTTCTACAGTAACACACCACAATATACTCCTTCCTTCTACAGTAACACACCACAATATACTCTTTCCTTCTACAGTAACACACCACTCTGTAATCCCTCTTTCTACAGTAACACACCACACCATAATCCCTCCTTCTACAGAAACACACCACACTATAATCATTCCTTCTATAGTAACAAGCCATACTATAATCATTCCTTCTACAGTAACACACCACACTATAATCATTCCTTCTATAGTAACAAGCCATACTATAATCATTCCTTCTACAGTAACACACCACACTATAATCCCTCCTTCTACAGTAACACACCACACTATAATCCCTCCTTCTACAGTAACACACCACACTATAGTCATTCCTTCTAATAGTAACAAGCCATACTATAATCATTCCTTCTACAGTAACACACCACACTATAGTCATTCCTTCTATAGTAACAAGCCATACTATAATCATTCCTTCTACAGTAACACACCACAATATACCCTTTCCTTCTACAGTAACACACCACAATATACCCTTTCCTTCTACAGTAACACACCACTCTATAATCCCTCCTTCTACAGTAACACACCACACCATAATCCCTCCTTCTACAGTAACACACCACACTATAATCATTCCTTCTACAGTAACACACCACACTATAATCATTCCTTCTACAGTAACACACCACACTATAATCCCTCCTTCTACAGTAACACACCACACTATAATCATTCCTTCTACAGTAACACACTACACTATAATCCCTCCACACCACAATATGCTCCTTCCTTCTACAGTAACACACCACACCATACTCCTTTCTTCTACAGTAACACACCACACTAAAATCCCTCCACACCACAATATACTCCTTCCTTCTACAGTAACACACCACAATATACTCTTTCCTTCTACAGTAACATACCACTCTATAATCCCTCCTTATACAGTAACACACCACTCTATAATCCCTCCTTCTTCAGAACCACACCACACCATAATCCCTCCTTCTTCAGAAACACACCACACCATAATCCCTCCTTCTACAGAACCACACCACACCATAATCCCTCCTTCTACAGAACCACACCACACCATAATCCCTCCTTCTACAGTAACACACCACACTATAATCCCTCCTTCTACAGTAACACACCACACTATAGTCATTCCTTCTATAGTAACATACCACTCTATAATCCCTCCTTATACAGTAACACACCACTCTATAATTCCTCCTTATACAGTAACACACCACTCTATAATCCCTCCTTATACAGTAACACACCACTCTATAATCCCTCCTTCTTCAGAACCACACCACACCATAATCCCTCCTTCTTCAGAAACACACCATACCATAATCCCTCCTTCTACAGAACCACACCACACCATAATCCCTCCTTCTTCAGAACCACACCACACCATAATCCCTCCTTCTACAGAACCACACCACACCATAATCCCTCCTTCTACAGAACCACACCACACTATAATAATTCCTTCTACAGTAACACACCACACTATAATAATTCCTTCTACAGTAACACACCACACTATAATCCCTCCTTCTACAGTAACACACCACACTATAATCCCTCCTTCTACAGTGACACACCACACCATAATAATTCCTTCTACAGTAACACACCACACTATAATAATTCCTTCTACAGTAACACACCACACTATAATCCCTCCTTCTACAGTGACACACCACACCATAATCCTCTCCTTCTACAGAACCACACCACACTATAATAATTCTTTTCTACAGTAACACACCACACTATAATCCTCCCTTCTACAGTGACACTACACTATAATCTTTCCACACCACAATATGTTCCTTCCTTCTACAGTAACACACCACACTATAATAATTCCTTCTACAGTAACACACCACACTATAATCCCTCCACACCACACTATACTCCTTCCTTCTACAGTAACACACCACACTATAATCCCTCCTTCTACAGTAACACACCACACTATAATCCCTCCTTCTACAGTAACACACCACACTATTATCCCTCCTTCTCCAGTAACACACCACACTATACTCCTTCCTTCTACAGTAACACACCACACTATAATCCCTCCACACCACACTATAATCCCTCCATCTACAGTAACACACCACACTATAATCTCTCCTTCTACCGTAACAAACCACACTATAGTCATTGCTTCTACAGTAACACACCACACTATAATCCCTCCTTCTACAGTAACACACCACACTATACTCCTTCCTTCTCCAGTAACACACCACACTATAATCCCTCCACACCACACTATAATCCCTCCATCTACAGTAACACACCACACTATACTCCTTCCTTCTACAGTAACACACCACACTATACTCCTTCCTTCTACAGTAACACACCACACTATAATCCCTCCTTCTACAGTGACACACCACACTATAATCCCTCCTTCTACAGTGACACACCACACTATAATCCCTCCTTCTACACTAACACACCACACTATAATCTCTCCTTCTACCGTAACACACCACACTATAATCCCTCCTTCTACACTAACACACCACACTATAATCATTGCTTCTACAGTAACACACCACACTATAGTCATTGCTTCTACAGTAACAAGCCATACTATAATCCCTCCTTCTACAGTAACACACCACACTATAATACCTCCTTCTACAGTAACACACCACACTATAATCCCTCCTTCTACAGTAACACACCACACTATAATCCCTCCTTGTACAGTAACACACCACAATATACTCTTTCCTTCTATAGTAACAAGCCATACTATAATCATTCCTTCTACAGTAACACACCACACTATAGTCATTCCTTCTATAGTAACAAGCCATACTATAATCATTCCTTCTACAGTAACACACCACAATATACCCTTTCCTTCTACAGTAACACACCACAATATACCCTTTCCTTCTACAGTAACACACCACAATATACCCTTTCCTTCTACAGTAACACACCACTCTATAATCCCTCCTTCTACAGTAACACACCACACCATAATCCCTCCTTCTACAGTAACACACCACACTATAATCATTCCTTCTACAGTAACACACCACACTATAATCCCTCCTTCTACAGTAACACACCACACTATAATCATTCCTTCTACAGTAACACACTACACTATAATCCCTCCACACCACAATATGCTCCTTCCTTCTACAGTAACACACCACACTATAATCCCTCCACACCACATTATACTCCTTCCTTCTACAGTAACACACCACACCATAATCCCTCCTTCTACAGAACCACACCACACCATAATCCCTCCTTCTACAGAACCACACCACACTATAATAATTCCTTCTACAGTAACACACCACACTATAATAATTCCTTCTACAGTAACACACCACACTATAATCCCTCCTTCTACAGTGACACACCACACCATAATCCCTCCTTCTACAGAACCACACCACACTATAATAATTCCTTCTACAGTAACACACCACACTATAATCCCTCCTTCTACAGTGACACTACACTATAATCTCTCCACACCACAATATGTTCCTTCCTTCTACAGTAACACACCACACTATAATAATTCCTTCTACAGTAACACACCACACTATACTCCTTCCTTCTACAGTAACACACCACACTATAATCCCTCCACACCACACTATACTCCTTCCTTCTACAGTAACACACCACACTATAATCCCTCCTTCTACAGTAACACACCACACTATAATCCCTCCTTCTACAGTAACACACCACATTATTATCCCTCCTTCTCCAGTAACACACCACACTATACTCCTTCCTTCTACAGTAACACACCACACTATAATCCCTCCACACCACACTATAATCCCTCCATCTACAGTAACACACCACACTATAATCTCTCCTTCTACCGTAACAAACCACACTATAGTCATTGCTTCTACAGTAACACACCACACTATAATCCCTCCTTCTACAGTAACACACCACACTATACTCCTTCCTTCTCCAGTAACACACCACACTATAATCCCTCCACACCACACTATAATCCCTCCATCTACAGTAACACACCACACTATACTCCTTTCCTTTCTACAGTAACACACCACACTATACTTCCTTCCTTCTACAGTAACACACCACACTATAATCCTCCTTCTACAGTGACACACCACACTATAATCCCTCCTTCTACAGTGACACACCACACTATAATCCCTCCTTCTACACTAACACACCACACTATAATCCCTCCTTCTACACTAACACACCACACTATAATCTCTCCTTCTACCGTAACACACCACACTATAATCCCTCCTTCTACACTAACACACCACACTATAATCATTGCTTCTACAGTAACACACCACACTATAGTCATTGCTTTCTACAGTAACAAAAGCCATACTATAATCCCTCCTTCTACAGTAACACACCACACTATAATCCCTCCTTCTACAGTAACACACCACACTATAATCCCTCCTTGTACAGTAACACACCACAATATACTCTTTCCTTCTATAGTAACAAGCCATACTATAATCATTCCTTCTACAGTAACACACCACACTATAGTCATTCCTTCTATAGTAACAAGCCATACTATAATCATTCCTTCTACAGTAACACACCACAATATACCCTTTCCTTCTACAGTAACACACCACAATATACCCTTTTCCTTCTACAGTAACACACCACAATATACCCTTTCCTTCTACAGTAACACACCACTCTATAATCCCTCCTTCTACAGTAACACACCACACCATAATCCCTCCTTCTACAGTAACACACCACACTATAATCATTCCTTCTACAGTAACACACCACACTATAATCCCTCCTTCTACAGTAACACACCACACTATAATCATTCCTTCTACAGTAACACACTACACTATAATCCCTCCACACCACAATATGCTCCTTCCTTCTACAGTAACACACCACACTATAATCCCTCCACACCACATTATACTCCTTCCTTCTACAGTAACACACCACACCATAATCCCTCCTTCTACAGAACCACACCACACCATAATCCCTCCTTCTACAGAACCACACCACACTATAATAATTCCTTCTACAGTAACACACCACACTATAATAATTCCTTCTACAGTAACACACCACACTATAATCCCTCCTTCTACAGTGACACTACACTATAATCTCTCCACACCACAATATGCTCCTTCCTTCTACAGTAACACACCACACTATAATCATTCCTTCTACAGTAACACACCACACTATACTCCTTCCTTCTACAGTAACACACCACACTATAATCCCTCCACACCACACTATACTCCTTCCTTCTACAGTAACACACCACACTATAATCCCTCCTTCTACAGTAACACACCACATTATTATCCCTCCTTCTCCAGTAACACACCACACTATACTCCTTCCTTCTACAGTAACACACCACACTATAATCCCTCCACACCACACTATAATCCCTCCATCTACAGTAACACACCACACTATAATCTCTCCTTCTACCGTAACAAACCACACTATAGTCATTGCTTCTACAGTAACACACCACACTATAATCCCTCCTTCTACAGTAACACACCACACTATACTCCTTCCTTCTACAGTAACACACCACACTATAATCCCTCCACACCACACTATAATCCCTCCTTCTACAGTAACACACCACACTATACTCCTTCCTTCTCCAGTAACACACCACACTATAATCCCTCCACACCACACTATAATCCCTCCATCTACAGTAACACACCACACTATACTCCTTCCTTCTACAGTAACACACCACACTATACTCCTTCCTTCTACAGTAACACACCACACTATAATCCCTCCTTCTACAGTGACACACCACACTATAATCCCTCCTTCTACAGTGACACACCACACTATAATCCCTCCTTCTACAGTGACACACCACACTATAATCCCTCCTTCTACACTAACACACCACACTATAATCCCTCCTTCTACACTAACACACCACACTATAATCTCTCCTTCTACCGTAACACACCACACTATAATCATTGCTTCTACAGTAACACACCACACTATAGTCATTGCTTCTACAGTAACACACCACACTATAGTCATTGCTTCTACAGTAACAAGCCATACTATAATCCCTCCTTCTACAGTAACACACCACACTATAGTCATTGCTTCTACAGTAACACACCACACTATAGTCATTGCTTCTACAGTAACACACCACACTATAGTCATTGCTTCTACAGTAACACACCACACTATAGTCATTGCTTCTACAGTAACACACCACACTATAGTCATTGCTTCTACAGTAACACACCACACTATAGTCATTGCTTCTACAGTAACACACCACACTATAGTCATTGCTTCTACAGTAACACACCACACTATAGTCATTCCTTCTACAGTAACACACCATACTATAATCATTCCTTCTACAGTAACACACCACACTATAATCCCTCCTTCTACAGTAACACACCACACTATAATCCCTCCTTCTACAGTAACAAGCCATAATATACTCTTTCCTTCTACAGTAACACACCACACTATAACCCCTCCTTCTACAGTAACACACCACACTATAATCCCTCCTTCTACAGTAACACACCACACTATAATCCCTCTTTCTACAGTAACACACCACACTATAACCCCTCCTTCTACAGTAATACACCACACTATAATCCCTCCTTCTACAGTAACAAGCCATACTATAATCATTCCTTCTACAGTTATACACCACACTATAATCTCTCCTTCTACAGTGTTACACCACACTATAATCCCTCCTTCTACAGTAACAAGCCATATTATAATCATTCCTTGAATAGGAACATAGGAAAAGAGAACCAATATCAGATATATAAAAACATTCTTTAAACCAGAAAAATAGGAAAAAAAGTACCAGTATCAGATGCGAAATAACATTCTATAATCAGGAACATAACAAAAAAGAACCAACATCAGATTTATAAAAACATAAGAAGAACCAATATCAGATTCAACTTCAAACAAATCAAAGTAAGATACAGGTAAATTCCCAAGCAGAATTAAATAATCTTTCATGTGAGGAGAAGAAGAGGAACCACAACGTTCCTCCTTACCACCCCTGTTGGGGAGAGAATTCTTCTGACTTCACAACGTTCCTCCTAACCGCCCCTGTTGGGGAGATCATTCTTCTGATTTCTCCCTCTCTAAACTAAACCCCTGCCAAGTTCGTTTGCGTTTCCAGTATCAGATGCGTACTAACATTCTTTCATCGGGAACAAAGGAAAAAACAATATCAGATTTATGAAAACATTCCCTATTTAGGATCATCAGAAGAACCAATATCACATGTATAAAAAGATTCTTTAAATCAATAACATACAAAAAAAGAACTAATATTAGATTCATAATAACAGTCTTTAATCAGCACATAGGAAATAAAGAACCAATATCAGATTTATAAAAACATTCTTTAATCAAGAATAACCAATATCAGATGCATATTTTTTTTAATGAGGAACATCACAGAGAAAGAATCAATATTAGATGTATAAAATCATTTTTTAAATCAGGAACTTAAGATGACACAATATCCGATTTATAAAAAAACATTCTTCACGTTAGAAACATAACATGAACCAATATCAGACGTATAAAAACAATATTTAAATTAGAAAAGTAGGAAAAAAGAGCCAATATCAGATTTATAGAAACATTCTTTAAATCTGGAACAAAATAAGATTCATATCTACATGAACATTATTTAATCAGGAACATAAGAAGAATCAATATCAGATGTGTAAAAACATTTGTTAAATCAGGAACATAAAATGAATCAACATCAGATGCATAAAAACCCTTTTATTCATCAACACAGGAAAAACATATCAGACGAAGGAAAACATTCCTTAATCAGGAACCAAAGAACAGCCAATATCGTATGTATAAAAAAATTCTTTAAATCAGAAATGTGTGGAAAAAAACCCAACAATAACATTCTTTAAACAGGAACATTAGAAAAACCATCATCAGACGTATAAAAATATTCTTTATATCTGAAACATAAGAAAAAAAAGAATCAATATCAGATGCGTAATAACATTCTTTAATAAGTAAAATAGGAAGAAAAGAACCAATGTGAGATTTATAAAAACATTCTTTCATCAGAAACATAAGAAAAACCAATATCAGATGCATAGAAACATTCCTCAATCAGGAACATAGAAAGAAAAGAACCAATATAAGATATATAAAAATATTCTTTGATCACGAACATCAAAGAACCGATATCATATGTATAAAAACATTCTTTAAATTAGAAACATAGGAAAAAAAAGAACCAATATCAGAGGGAAAAACATTCTTTAATAGGGAACATGACAAAAAAGAACCAATATCAGATGTATAAAAACAACTTTAATGAGGAACATAGGAAATAAAGAGCTAATATGTGATTCATAAAAACATTTTTAAAAACAGAAAAAAAGAAGAACCACTATCAGATGCATAAAAACATTTTTCAATCACGAACATAAGAAAGAAAGAATACATTAGATATATAAAAACATTCATTAAATCAGAAATATAAGAAAAAAGAACCAATATTACATGAGTAATAACATTCTTCACATTATAAAGATAGGGAAAAACAACCAATATAAATGCATGCCTTAAATCAGGAATATAAGAAGAAAAAACGAGTTAATATCAGATGTTTAGGAACATTCTTTAATCAAAAACGTAGGATAGATAATAGTACCAATATCAGAAGCCCGGCATGGCGAAATGGTTTAAGGTGTTCGACTCGTAATCTGAGGATCGCGGGTTCGAATCCACGTTGCACCAAACATGCTCGCCCTTTCAGCAATGAGGGAGTTATAATGTGTCAGTCAATCCCACTATTCGTTCGTAAAAGAGAAGACCAAGAGTTGGCAGTGCATAGTGTTAACTAGCTGCCTTCCCTCGAGAATAACATTGCTAAATTAGTGACGGCTAGCGCAGGGCATATAGCCCTTGTGTAGCTTTGTGCGAAATTCCTAAAGAAACCAATGTCACATGTATAACAAATTCTTTAATCAGAAACATAAGAAAAAAGAGCCAATATTAGATGTATAAAAACATTCTTCAACCGGGAGCATAAGATAGAAAGTACCAATATCAGATTTATAAAAACATTCTTCAACCGGGAGCATAAGATAGAAAGTACCAATATCAGATTTATAAAAAACATTCTTCAACCGGGAGCATAAGATAGAAAGTACCAATATCAGATTTATAAAAACATTCTTCAACCGGGAGCATAAGATAGAAAGTACCAATATCAGATTTATAAAAACATTCTTCAACCGGGAGCATAAGATAGAAAGTACCAATATCAGATTTATAAAAACATTCTTCAACCAGGAGCATAAGATAGAAAGTACCAATATCAGATTTATAAAAACATTCTTCAACCGGGAGCATAAGATAGAAAGTACCAATATCAGATTTATAAAAACATTCTTCAACCGGGAGCATAAGATAGAAAGTACCAATATCAGATTTATAAAAACATTCTTCAACCGGGAGCATAAGATAGAAAGTACCAATATCAGATTTATAAAAACATTCTTCAACCGGGAGCATAAGATAGAAAGTACCAATATGAGATTTATAAAAACATTTTTCAAATAGGAACAAAAGTACAACCAATATCATACGTATAAAAAATTCTTCAAATGTGAATTATATGAAGAATCAATATTAGATGTATAAAAACATTCTTTAAATCAGGAACATAGGGAAAAGAACCAATATCAGATTTATAGAAACATTCTTTAATCAAGAATATAAGAAGAACCAATATCAGATGGATAAAAAACATTTTTAAATTAGGAACATAAGAAAGAAAGAATCAATATTAGATGTACAAAACATTCTTCAAATGAGGAACATAAGAAGAACCAACATCAGATGTATAAAACACATTCTTTAAATCAGAAACGTTGGAAAAAAAATCAATATTAGATACGTAATAACATTCTTTAATCAGGAACATATGAAAAAAGAACCAATATCAAATTTATAGAAACGTTCTTTAATCAAGAATATAAAAAGAACCAATATCAGATGTATAAAAACATTCTTTAAATTAAAAACTTATGAAAAATGAACCAATATGATAGATAAAAAACATTTTTAAATCGGGAACAAAAGAAAGACAGAATCAATATTAGATGCAAAAAACATTCTTCAAATAAGGTACATAAGAACAACCAATATCATGTGTATAAAAAATTCTTTAAATCAGAAACGTGGGAAAAAAACAATATCAAATGCATAAGAACATTCTTCAAAACGGAACATAGGAAAAAAGAACCAATATCATATTTATTAAAACATTCTTTAATCAGGAATATAAGAAGAACCATTATCAGATTATGAAACATACTCTAAATTAGAAAAATAGGAAAAAAGAACACTATCAGATGCATAAAAACATTTTTTAATCAGGACCATATGAAAAACCAATGTCAGATTTATGAAAACATTCTTTAATTGTGAAATATAAGAAGAACCAATATCAGATGTATAAAAACATTATTTAAATCATTAACATCAGAAAAACCAATATCAGATGTATAAAAACATTATTTAAATCATTAACATCAAAAAACCAATATCAGATGTATAAAAATATTCTTTATATCAGAAACATAGGAAAAGAAGAATCAATATCAGATGCGTTATAACATTCTTTAATCAGGAATATTGGGAAAAAAATCAATATCAGATTTAACAAAATATTTTTCAAATTAGAAACAGAGGAAAAACAACCAATATAAAAACATTATTTAAATCAGGAACATAGGAAAAAAGAACCAATATCAGATGTATAAAAACATTCTTGAAATCAGAAATATAGGAAGAACCAATATTAGATGTATAAAAGCATTCTTTAAATCGGAAACATAATAAGAACCGACATCAGATGTATAAAATCATTATTTAAATCAGGAACATAATAAGAACCAACATTAGATGTCTAAAATATTCTTTAAATCCAAACACACGAAAAAAAGAACCAATATTAGATGCCTAATAACAGTCTTGAATAAGGAAAAGAAGAAGAAAAGAACCAATAGCTGATGGGTAATAACATTCTTAAATCAGGAACGTATTATGAAAAGAACCAATATCAGATTTATAAAAACATTCTTTAATCAGGGAAGTCAGAAGAACCGATATCAGATGTACAAAAACATTTTTTAACAAGGAACATGAGAGAAAAGAACCAATATGAGATGTGTGAAAACAATCTTTAATGAGGAACATAGGAAACAAAGAACCAATATATGATTTATAAAAACATTCTTCAAATTAGAAACAGGAAAACACAACCAATATAAAAACAATCTTTAAATAGGGAATATAAGAAAAAAAGAACCAATATCATATTTATAAAAACATTCTTTACTCAGAAACATAAGAAGAACCAATATCAGATGCATAGAAACATTTTCTAAATCACAAACATAAGAAAAAAGAACCCATATCAGATGTACAAAAACATTCTTTAAATTAGAAAATAGGAAAAAAGAACCAATATGAGATGCAAAAACATTCTTTAATCTCGACCATGAGAAGAACCAATATCAGATTTATATAAAAAAACATTCTTTAAATAAAAAATATAAGAAGAACCAATATTAGACGTATAAAAACATTTTATATATCAGAAACACGAAAAAAAGAACCAGTATCAGATGCGTAATAACATTCTTTAATCAGGAATATAGGAGAAAAAGAACCAATATGACACAAAATCGGCTTTGAGGCCTACTAGCACAGGAAACGTGAAAACTGTTTGTCACTTCCTTCTTATTATTGTACAACCCTTTGTTCTGTTACTTACTGGAAATGTAAGGCATTTCCCCCTAAAAAATAAAAATACTACATTTATCAAATAAACAAAACATTACACTTACAATTTTAACCAACGATGACGAAACGGTAAGCCTAAGAATCGTTGATAATTATTCATTTCAAACATGCTGTCGAGGTATTTATATGTGATGTGATTTTGTAAAACAAGGTGTAGTTACGGTTACATGAACCAGTCCTTACTGAATAATAGAAACTATTAAAATGATTGTGACATCTAATGACTGAACACCACAAGATGCCACTTCCGGCGTTTTCAGCTTGTAAAGCACAAATTATTTATGAATGAAACTTCCTTTAGAAGATGACACGTTGCACGTGGCTCACATAAAACTTCACTATTGCACGCCCAATATAAATGCCGTTTAGTAGAGAACAGCACGTAAATGTAGTTGTTTATCGGTATGAGGCTCCCTATATATGTTGAACAAATCTTCTAAACCCGCATTGAAAAAATCTACAAGTTTATTAAGTCAGGTACGTATTTCTATTAGTGATACAAGTTTAGTTTGGGATAATATCTCAGTTATGAACAACAGTATCGTATCTTAATTATAATTGTAAGAAACACACAATGAGTTAATTTTTTTTAAAACCTTAATGTTTATACTCCTTTGTGCAAATTAATTGAAACAAATGGTCATTTTACAATATTTTCAGCATGGTGGCCGGTGTCGGCTCGCTGGACCCGCTGATTTCCTTTAATAGTCATTTATTTACATAGACGGCGTCATTTGCTGTGGTCTGTTTTTGGGATATATGACGAAATTTTGAGGAATATTACGTTATTCGAAAGTACGTTAGACTTTCTCTTTCAGCCATCATACACTATGACTCCTAGAAAGCGTACAAAGATTGTGACACTGCACGAGCACACCGGCATGACTTACAGGGAAATCGCGAACGTCGTTGGTGTTAGCCTATCGACCGTGTGATCAAGGCCAAGGTCAGTCTATCAGTCCGAAACGTAAAGGAAAATGTGGCCGAAAAAGGAAAACAACACCAAGAGACGACGTTTACGTGGTTATGGAGAGTGTGAAAGATCCACGGAAGACAAGTGACGCCATAAAAAAGAGATTTCGAAGTCAAAGGAATAAAAGTCAGCTCTTCAACGGTTCGTCGTAGGCTTGATGTCGATCAAAGGGCAAGGAGACCAGTCAAAAAACAACTTACCAACTCAATAAAGAAAAAACGGTATCAATGGGGTCTGAAATATAGAAACTGGATGCAAGAACAATGGAGGAAAGTGTTATTCAGTGACGAGACTCATTTCTTCGTACAGGGTCAAAGAAGTCTGCATGTTTGCAGATCTCCAGGTGAGAAACTTCGAGAATCTCACATCAATCAGTTTGTAAAACATCCCTTGAAGATGTTTTGGGGCTTTTTCAGCTACTATGGCGTCGGAGGCATACATATCGTAGAAGGTATGATGCGAGGACCACAGTACATCAAAGTTTTGCAGAGAAGAGTCATTCCAGAATTGAAAAAGAGATTTCCAGATGGATCTGCCTTTTTCAGCAAGATCTGGCTCCGTGCCACACATCGAAACTTGTGAAGAATTTTATGACTACAACGCGAATAAAGGTGCTGGACTGGCCTGGAAACTCTTCGGACTTAAATCCTATTGAAAATCTTTGGGTGATTTGTAAAGAAAGGCTTCTAGGAAAAGACTGTACCACGAAAGATAAGCTAATTGAGGCCATAATTGAGGTGTGGTGCCGCGATCCAAAAATTAGTAAAGATTGCAGTCAACTCGTGGACTCGATGCCAAAGCGGATTAGTGATCTTCTGAAAAATAAAGGCAGTCATATCATGTATTAATTTGTGAGTAATTTTTGGCTTCTCAGAAATAAAACGCAAAAATTGAAAAATCGTAATTTTCTGCCTTGTTTCAATTAATTTGCACAAGGGTGTATATTATAACAAAGTTAACAGTAAGAATCACCATCAACGGGTTCTGTGATATCGTTGTTGCTTTATTTGCAAATCAAATAATGCTAACAGTCATTGCACAGATGTTAACCTACTACCAATTACAGTGGTGCTTAGAGGGCAAAGAGGCATAATGGTTGCTTAATTTGGTCTGTTACTCTATCATGCTAAACCTCAGTTATAGCCTTACTCGACCACATAATTATCATTATTGAGTGTTTCGCAGCTTGTGAGACTTCCAGTATCATAGAAAAGTGCTGCTAAGGTGGAGAACTGTAGACTAGCTAAATAGCCAAGTGGTCATCTTCCTTTTTTCATTATTCCAGGTTAACCAAAAAATAAATGAAGCTTTCGTAATGACTTTCGTACGACAGAAGATAATTTTAAAGAGTTCTTAACAACAGTTTTTCACTAAGCATGGTGGTGTTTTCTATCAGTTAAAGAGGCCAAGCATAGCCAGGTGGTTAGGGTGAACGACTTGTAATCCAATGGTCACGAGTTCGAATTCCCGTCACATCAAACATGCTCACCCATTCAGCCGTGGGGGCACTATAATGCGACAGACAATCCCACTATTCTTTGGTAAAAGAGTAACCCAAGAGTTGGCGGTAGGTGGTGATGACTAGTTTCTTTCACTCTAGTCTTACACTGCAAAATTAGCGATGGCTAACGCAGATAGCCCTTGTGTAGTTGAAGAAATCTAGTGTAAACTACATTATTTTTATCCCTTAAAGTTGGCTTTCTTAGAGAAATTTGATGTTCCTTTAAAAAGCTTAATCACAGGGTGAAACAAGAATTACCAGTTAATAGCAGGAGAACATTAGAACATGTAGAATATTCAATGATTTGTACACAATACAGTCGATGTCTTTAGGGAACCAAACCATATATTATGTATGAAGTGAACGAGTGAAAAAAAAAGAAGTCAGTAAATATAACATTAAATGTTATTACACACATTCATAGAAGACATTTGCTTTCAGTGAAGGGAACAAAGGTGAGAAAATAATTTAAAAAAACATTTTGTAAATATAAAATGATGTGAGGATAACAGTGACAAAAAGTATAGAAACAAGATCGCGATATATACAATAAACCTGATTCAAATCACATATAAATAGCTAAATATTTTCAAAGATAACTTTTATCTCCAACTAAATCCGTGTCAGTTGTGTGAGTTCAGGTTTGAAATAAATGATTTAAACTGAATACTAGTCAGATTGACTGGAGATATTTGTTTCATAATTTCCATTCACGTTTACTCTATTTCGGCGTTTTTTGGTATTACTGTCCTTACGTGATCCTTGCTTTTTGCAATTTTTTGTTACATTATCTCTTGTCTAAGATATCTTTAGACGCATTACTTTAACTATAAGCCAATTGACTTTAAGGTGCAAAAGTTTATTTATAAATTTAACAGAAAGTCCATTGCTGTATTGAATACTCTGCGTCTTCTTATTAATTCTGAACCTTTACTTTCAGTGAAGCTTAATATTTTAAAGAAATATCTTCATTCATTGAACTATAATTGTACTTATATATAAATAAAGATATATTATAAGTATGGCAAAAATGCAAATTATATACACTATTTTTCTTACTTCACTAATATAACACACTGAAAACTGAAGAGTATACAATGTCATAAATAACTTCAGACATTTTTATGTATAATCTAGTAGTTTATAGAACTTGTAGGCATCCCATACAACTACTTTTTTAGGAGGCCAAACACTGTTTAGCTGTAAATTGTGCTACAAATAATTTAAATGTTAAATGAAGCAGAAAACATGACACTTGACAGTTTTCGCAATTTGGAAGGTAAAACTTTTATTTTAAGGGGTGGGTGGAAAATGAGCAGGACGTGATAAAATCAAAAGAAGCGAAATAATCAGTAAACACTTTACTCTTTCTATTCGTTACTGTTTGACCCCCTGATTAAGAGTATACATTCTTCCGAAAGTGCTTTGATTGTTGGGTTTGTTGTTTTGTGATAC
Organism: Tachypleus tridentatus; assembly: GCF_004210375.1. Classification (NCBI taxonomy): domain Eukaryota; kingdom Metazoa; phylum Arthropoda; class Merostomata; order Xiphosura; family Limulidae; genus Tachypleus; species Tachypleus tridentatus. The sequence continues at coordinate 156,010,522 of NC_134826.1, read as the reverse complement.
ACCAAACTCAGATCTTCCAAAACGTCGTGGTCAAGAAAGATTATCTAACAACCGCTTTATGTATGTGTAGGCGGATTACAGTTATTTGTGATGATGCAAGTCTCACTAAAACTATTGTGCCTCATAATTACAAGAGGTTAAAAACGAAGACCTGTTTCTTTGTTGAACTTTGTAACTACTAGAGCGTGAAAATAACCTTTTTTTTCTGGGCTGTACTCTGTAGTAATGAAGAATTTGGTTACCGACTGAATGTAATATCTTCGAATATTTTAAAGTGTATTTCCATTACTTTCAGGATTTCTTCGTTATAAAAATGGTACCAAAAGCAGGGAGGAAAAACAAGTGTTTTTCTTATGGCTTTTCATCGTTATTCTTGCCTGTTGTCCGGAAGGTGAGTCCGACCGTTTTGTTTTGTAGTTTAACAACAGTGATAAATTTCTTTGCATTCTACTTTTAAGACAAGTTTTAAATATTTGCTACATTGCTAAAAAATTTATGATTTAAGACTGTTCGCCTGATGAGAAGAAAATAATAAATTGCCATATTTACAATTTAATTAAAGGTATTTACAAAGTCAGTGTTTAAGAAAACAGGATATTAACGAAGTTTATGTTACTGACAGAAAGTTTGTACATCGTCACTGTTTCTGTACCGTTTATTTTCAATAAAATGTTACATGATTTAGTAACTAAAATATTATACACTGTTAGAACAAACTGTTTGTATCCTACGCTTCAGTACGATTTATTTTGATTTCCAATTCATATGTCAGAGATTTTGTTGACATTAGTTAGTTGATTTAGCTGTAGACGGTTTGCTTTTACTTATAAGATTATTTCTTTCTATAAAGGCACCTTTACGCAGGCTACTTTTGACCAGTTGGAGAACGTAATAACAGATGCTATACAAAAAAGCTGTAGCTAATCTTCCCCAGTCCGTGCCTCTCGAAGACGTAAGCTTCGCCATTGACGTGACGTTTGGACCAATTGTCACTACGTTATCCGATTTAAACTTGACGGGATTACAAGCCATACAAATACAAGATATTCAACTTACGAATGCATCCACAATAACAGGAAGAGCCACTCTGATTGCTTCAGACATTTTAATCATCGGAATGGGACAGATAAGTGGTAATGTTTCTACTATTCCTTTTAATTATTCTGGCGATCTATCCGTGGGTTCAAATGACACCTCTCTTCTGTTGGATTTCTCACTTTCTTACGACGTAAACAACACGTTCACACTACTTAACGTTGTTTCTCAGTTCGTGTTTGGGACCAACTTTACGTCTCTGGACATTCCAATTATCACTTCACCTGTTAATGACGCTCTGATCCAAGGTGTTGTTTTGGCTTTCAAGCCATTAGTCGAATTACAAATTGCACAATTCTTTTTTGATGTTCTGTCACCTGGTGTGGAATTATTAATAGATAATTCTACAATATTATTCCTAAGTCCAGCTGTTGGTAACCTTTCCGGAGGTGAAGCAGACATTTCGGTACTTTGTAAGAATGCTAGTGGATACCTGGACAGTTTGGTGGCGAACCTGCAGGCTCGTCTTAGAGCTGTAGAACCGGTTTCTCTTAGTTCATATCGGTTTGTGTTTGTATTTGTAAATAGCGGCCAGCTTAGCGGTTTCTCTAACATTAGAAGGGTTGGTGAAATCCAGCTCTCGTGTAATACAACAGATGGACGAGATATTTTAACTTTCAATCTTATGGTTTCGAACATTCGACTTCAACAGAATTTTCTATTTCGTTCTTTTCGCTTTTTCTATCTCTTGCGAATGACGGGAACTTTGTCCAGCTTGACTGTCCGAGTCCAGCTAGCGGTGCATCAGGGCAACTTGACCCCAGTTTTACAGCTATTCGACTTGGCTAGCGTAGAAAATATTAATATCAACGTGTTTCGTCAAAATCGTTTATCTTTAATTTTAAATAATATAAGAAATTTCAGGGATTATTTTAGACAACTATTGGCCAATACTGCTACCAACCAAATACGTCAAGCACTCGTGAACCAGCTACGTCAGTAATATAGGCAGGATTCCGAACAAGGTCTAACCATCATTTAACCCACTGCTGAATTTACTTTCGCTAAATCACATTGTGAGCTTGTTCTCCTCACCGGTGCAGAAGATAAACCTTGGTCACTTTCAACTAGGCACACATCAGCTGAGAAGTTTTATTATGTTTATTAATTGACAAACAATGATTTATAAACATAATAAAGAATACTATTTAGTTTACTTTTAAAGGGGAACCCATTTAATTTACGAACAAAATGAAGTTTGGAGAGATATGTTTATTTCTCTACAGAGTTTGTTCTCTAACAAAGAGACATCAACATACACAACATTTGAACTACAAGTCTTTAATTAATGTACGTGATCATGTCTCATTCTTAGACATGAAATAGAAATAAATATATCTCACATATAGCTGTTTCCAAACCTCTTCTATATACTACATCCAACAAAACATTAGCCAATCTTCTTATTTTAAGTGTCTTCATTATATTAATAAACCATTGTTTGTTAATTTGCTATTATATTAGTACAATGTTCTTCCAAACAGTAACACATTACTTGAGATTTAACTCGTAATTTGTATGTTATCCTATCCAACAATAAAAAGGTTACCAATATTTCATGCCTTATGGATATTAAAATAGGTAGTTTATTGCATTTATATACCAGCAGTCTTGTTTTATCTATCTCACAGTCATCAACACGTACACATTTCGCTCTATGATATCAGCTTCCATACGTTAGAAGTGGAGTTACCTTGTGGTATTTATTATTCATTGCTTACCAAAGTTTCTGAACGAACAGTAAATATAAAATAAGTGTAAGGGAAGCCTTTTTTGAGTAATTTACTCTTGCAGAAAGTGTCCCTTAAGTTAACCCTATCTTATTCACTATTAGTTAGATTGAAACCTAGGCTTATCTTCACAACACGATGTTGCAGTCTAGAAAAGTTTACCTACTCTCTTAAAATTAGCAACAAAAACACAGACCCCAATTAAATAATACCGTGGAATACTGTTTATTACAGTAAATGCCCCCCCCCAAATCAAATGGTAATCATCATAAAACTGTAAAAAGGACCTGCACAAAATATATATATAACTGGACCACACTTTTCCAGATCATATTACAAGGACTAACCTATGATTAACATGGACTGAACACATTAGTAATATTCTAACTAAAGTTTAGTAACACGATTCATGCCAGAAGTGTAATGGGCCACAATATTGGAACTTCAGCTGAGAACATAATTAAGATGTACAAAACACACATACGTTCAGTAATTAAATATGCATATCGAGCATGGATAACCCTAGAATCAAAACATATCAACCAACTACAAACAATACAAATTCATTACTGACTACAAAATAGGCATATCCATTTCATCTAAATTTATTCACAGATATGCAAAGTTACAAACAATATCTGATAGACTCCGACATAATACGCTAAATTATTTCGGGAACGACTGTCACAAAATGACCTTTTGTACGAACATGATGAAGATTGGTCTAGACACAAGTAAATATATACATGTACATACACGATGAAGGTACTCCCAGATAACTCACAAAAGTAAACACGTGTATGTACATACATGACGAAGGTAGTCTTAGATATTTCACACTAGTAAATATATACGTACATACATAATGAAGGTAGTCCAACATACCTCACATCATTAAATATATATATATATGTATACATGATGATGATAGTCCTAGATGCATCACACCAGTACAAATAAATACATGTACTTACATGACGAAATTGTCCTAGATACCTCAGAGCAGTAAACATATATATATACATACATGATGAAGTACCTTTAGATACCTCACACCAGAAAATATATATGTACATACGTGAAGAACGAAGTCCTCGATACCTCACACAAGTAAATACATATATGTTGAATTTAGTCGTAGATGCCTCACACAACTATATATGTATATATATATAAACTGCTGGCCAAAATCTTAAGGCAAATGAACACAAAGAAAAAATATGCATTTTGCGTTGTTAGACTCAACCACTTATTTGAGTAGAGCTTCGAAAGATGAAAATAAGAAAAGGGAAAATAAAGAAAAACTTTTTTAGCATTTTATATGGAAAATGTGAACACTATGAAATTAGCCTAAATACTAGGTCAAAAGTTTAAGACCATAACAAAAAGAACTCCTAAACAGGGTAGGAAATGCCCAACAAGAGGTCTCAGTAGTGAGTTGCACGGCCATCATTGTGAATAACTTCAAACATTTGTTTTGGCATGGTCGATATAAGCTTTTGCAGAAGGCTGGCTGGAATGTAAATTCAAGTGGTGAAGATGGCTTCACGAAGATCATGCATTGTTTGGAATTGACGTCCATTTCTATAGACCTTCCTTGCCATCCACCCCAACCATTTTCAATGGGGTTCAGTTCGGGCGAAAACGCTGGATGGTCCAAAAGAATCACGTTATTCGCCATGAAAAAGTCCTTTGACCACATAAGCGAGAGCCTTCCGTCAATAAGGATGCTCTCTCCAACATGCCAATGTAGCCAGCTGCTGTTTTACGCTCCTGTATAACCTAAAGCTCCATTGTTCTATGGAAGGAGAAAACACCCCAGATCATGATGGAACCTCCTCCACTGTATCGTGTAGAAAATGTCTCCAGTGGGATATCCTCATCATGCCAGTAACGTTGGAAGCAATCTGGACCATCCAGGTTTAATTTTTTCTCACCAGAGAACAAAACCTTCGTCCATTTTTCTACGTCCCATGTTGGGTGCTTCTCAGCAAAGTTTAACCGAGCTGTTTCGTGGTGTGGAAGGAGGCGTGGCCTTAGAAGACGTTTACGGTTTTTAAAGCCTTTCTATCGTAGATGCCGTCTTATTGTTCTTGAGCTGCATTCTGCGTTCGTAAGGGCCTTAATCTGATTCGACGATCGGCTAGTGTCTTGTCTGACAACCCGTCGAATCCTCCTGCTCAACGCCGGTGAACTTTTCTTGGGCCGACCACTTGAATTTCTCGTTCCATATCAATCAGGGTCTTTTAAAAAATTTGCAACAGCAGTTTTACTACATCCAATCTCATCAGTGATGGCACGTTGAGAGAGATATTGCTTTTGCAGCTCGACAATTCTGCCACGTTCAAACTCTGTCAACTTTTTAGCCTTTGTCATGTTTTTACCCAATGTAACACAGGAGATGTCAGTGGGAGATGTTGACAACGCTGATGCTTGAACACAAATGACTAAGTTTCGTTACGTGTTTACCGATTAATGCTTCGTTTCAGTATGGTCTTAAACTTTTAACCAGCTAATATTTAGACTAATTTCATAGTGTTCATATTTTCCCTGTTAAATGCTAAAAAAAGAGCTTTTTATTTTTATTTTTATCTTTCGAAGCTAATAAGTGGTTGAATCTAACAATGCAAAATGCATATTTTTTCTTTATGTTCATTGGCCTTAAGATTTTGGCCAGCAGTGTATATATACATATATATATATCTGTACAGACATGACGAAGATACTGCTAGATACCTCACACCAGTAAATATATATATATACATATATGATGAGCGTAGTCCCAGTTACCTTACACCAGTAAATCTATGTCTACATACATGATAAAGGTATCCCTAGATACGTCACACCAGCCAATATATATATGTACATACATGATGAAGGTAGTCCTGGATACCTCACACCAGCAAATATGTATATGACCATACATGATGAAGTAGCTTTAGATACGTCACACCAGTAAATATATATATGTACATACATGATGTATTCCTAGATACCTCAAAACAGTAAGTATATATACGTACATACATGATGAAGGTAGTCCTAGATACCAAACACCAGTAAATATACATATGTACATATATGATGAAGGTAGTCCTAGATATTTCACAACTGTAAAATATGTTAAAATCAACCAGGCTACCAAATACTAGACTAAAAATCCGACTTTAGTTTTGAGTTAATGTGACAGCAGGGAATCGGTATAACTGTGTGTTAGTATAATGTATGCGATAAATACGTGTGGAACTGCTCGTCATGTATGTAATGTGCAACACCAAATGAAGAATATGGTATATATTCACATGAATATAAATGTGAGTACCGACGTGAAAGAGATCAGGTTAAGTGTAGAGTACTGGTATTCTACCGAAACACCTGCCATGTGCATGTGACCTTCACAGTCTGAATAAAGTTTCCAGTTTGAAGATTCGGATAGGTAACAAAATATTAATACACGAGTCGTTTCTCTTTTTATTCTATCGATAACGTTTTTTTTTTATTTCAACTTGATGTCGAACGCGATGTGTAAAATGTAAACTAATTCACTACACGCTCAAAAAAACAAACTTATTTCCCTATCATATAGTTACATTATATGTAAGTACAGTTACATCATGTAATCCACTACTCGCAAAATTAACAAAATCATCTATCTATCAGCCGATAAATATATCTAAGAAGAATTATGCACTCTTAGTAATATAAAATAGGCGTAATTTTATTACACAACATGAGACTGATACTAGTGGCTTACCTGTTAACAGTAGAGAGGCATGGAGTAATTACATGTGACGTGTGTGTTAACAGTTGACTGTCGCACAGTAATTGCAATATCAGTTGTGTGTTACCAGTAAACTGTCTTGCAGTAAGTAGAGGTATTTGTAAAATAAATACGTTCAAAACGAAATCAAGTAAAATAAAAAATTATTTAACTAGTAAACGACAGTAAACTTTAAACCTGTCAAGATGAGAACAATTTTTGTTTGATTTCTAGTATTGAAATTAACTAAATAGAAGATAGAAACGAACAAAGTAGATAAAGTCAACAAAAGACGTCAGAGAAGAGAAGAGTCATTGGATACTTCAATAATATTAATTTACTTATCACAAGTCATTGGACATATTTCCATAACATTAATTTACTTATCACAAGTCATTGGACATAGTTCTATAACATTAATTTACTTATCACAAGTCATTGGACATAGTTCTAAAACATTAATTTACTTATCACAAGCCATTGGACATAGTTCTAAAACATTAATTTACTTATCACAAGTCATTGGACATAGTTCTAAAACATTAATTTAGTTATCACAAGTCATTGGACATAGTTCTATAACATTAATTTACTTATCACAAGCCATTGGACATAGTTCTAAAACATTAATTTACTTATCACAAGTCATTGGACATAGTTCTATAACATTAATTTACTTATCACAAGTCATTGGACATAGTTCTAAAACATTAATTTACTTATCACAAGTCATTGGACATAGTTCTATAACATTAATTTACTTATCACAAGCCATTGGACATAGTTCTAAAACATTAATTTACTTATCACAAGTCATTGGACATAGTTCTATAACATTAATTTAGTTATCACAAGTCATTGGACATAGTTCTATAACATTAATTTACTTATCACAAGCCATTGGACATAGTTCTAAAACATTAATTTACTTATCACAAGTCATTGGACATAGTTCTAAAACATTAATTTAGTTATCACAAGTCATTGGACATAGTTCTATAACATTAATTTAGTTATCACAAGTCATTGGACATAGTTCTATAACATTAATTTACTTATCACAAGCCATTGGACATAGTTCTAAAACATTAATTTACTTATCACAAGTCATTGGACATAGTTCTAAAACATTAATTTAGTTATCACAAGTCATTGGACATAGTTCTATAACATTAATTTAGTTATCACAAGTCATTGGACATAGTTCTAAAACATTAATTTACTTATCACAAGCCATTGGACATAGTTCTAAAACATTAATTTACTTATCACAAGTCATTGGACATAGTTCTAAAACATTAATTTAGTTATCACAAGTCATTGGACATAGTTCTATAACATTAATTTACTTATCACAAGTCATTGGACATAGTTCTAAAACATTAATTTACTTATCACAAGTCATTGGACATAGTTCTATAACATTAATTTACTTTTCACAAGTCATTGGACAGATTTCTATAACATTAATTTACTTATCACAAGTCTGTATGTACTGTTGTACACAGTACCAGTGTAATATCTATATAATGTTGTACAAAGTACCAGTGTAATATCTATGTACTGTTGTACACAGTACCAGTGTAATATCTATGTAATGTTTTACACAGTACCAGTGTAATATCTATGTACTGTTTTACACAGTACCAGTGTAATATCTATGTAATGTTTTACACAGTACCAGTGTAATATCTATGTACTGTTGTACACAGTACCAGTGTAATATCTATGTAATGTTTTACACAGTACCAGTGTAATATCTATGTAATGTTTTACACAGTACCAGTGTAATATCTATGTACTGTTTTACACAGTACCAGTGTAATATCTATGTAATGTTTTTACACAGTACCAGTGTAATATCTATGTAATGTTGTACACAGTACCAGTGTAATATCTATGTAACTGTTGTACACAGCACCAGTGTAATATCTATGTAATGTTTTACACGGTACCAGTGTAATATCTATGTAATGTTTTACACAGTACCAGTGTAATATCTATGTACTGTTGTACACAGTACCAGTGTAATATCTATGTACTGTTGTACACAGTACTAGTGTAATATCTATGTAATTGTTTTTACACAGTACCAGTGTAATATCTATGTACTGTTGTACACAGTACCAGTGTAATATCTATGTACTGTTTTACATAGTACCAGTGTAATATCTATGTATTGTTTTACACAGTACTAGTGTAATATCTATGTACTGTTTTACACAGTACCAGTGTAATATCTATGTACTGTTTTACACAGTATCAGTGTAATATCTATGTAATGTTTTACACAGTACCAGTGTAATATCTATGTACTGTTTTACACAGTACCAGTGTAATATCTATGTACTGTTTTACACAGTACCAGTGTAATATCTATGTACTGTTTTACACAGTACCAGTGTAATATCTATGTACTGTTTTACACAGTACCAGTGTAATATCTATGTAATTGTTTTACACAGTACCAGTGTAATATCTATGTAATTGTTTTACACAGTACCAGTGTAATATCTATGTACTGTTGTACACAGTACCAGTGTAATATCTATGTACTGTTTTACACAGTACCAGTGTAATATCTATGTACTGTTTTACATAGTACCAGTGTAATATCTATGTAATGTTTTACACAGTACCAGTGTAATATCTATGTAATGTTTTACCCAGTACCAGTGTAATATCTATGTAATGTTTTACACAGTACTAGTGTAATATCTATGTACTGTTGTACACAGTACCAGTGTAATATCTATGTACTGTTTTACACAGTACCAGTGTAATATCTATGTAATGTTTTACATAGTACCAGTGTAATATCTATGTAATGTTTTACCCAGTACCAGTGTAATATCTATGTAATGTTTTACACAGTACTAGTGTAATATCTATGTACTGTTGTACACAGTACCAGTGTAATATCTATGTAATGTTTTACACAGTACCAGTGTAATATCTATGTACTGTTTTACACAGTACCAGTGTAATATCTATGTAATGTTTTACACAGTACCTAGAATAACATTAATGTATTGTATGGTGTTCATTGATTAATATCAGTATTTTTATACAAATATTCGTTTGTATGTTTTAGAAACGTGTATATTGCAGCTGGTCGTGTGCAAGTGTCTCGATTGCTGTAGAACTCCAGGCATCTATCCCAGAAATTCCCGGCCTGTAACCGGTTTTTCTCAAAATGAAATATTCCTACATTGAGTTGTTAAACGTTAACCAAAGACACAAAATTTCGAGCAACAAAATCTTTGATTTTTCATTAATGTAAAGAAAAATTCATGCAGTAAAGAGGTTAAATTAAAACTGGTTTTCCCCAGTACTCTCTAAACCAATCAGAATCAATTATTTCTTCTGCAGAATGATTGCTATTGTTACAATGATGAATCTTTCGATCCAGAAAGATAATAAACAAGGAATTCAAAGTTTTAAAAACGAACGCATCTAAAGGGATGATCTGATGAAAAATACAACAGAAGTTTACTGAAAAGCTACTTTTCTCGATAACATTTTAAAATTCTCTGGTTACAGCACTAATATATTGAGAGTGGAGTAGAATCGTTAGACCAAGTTAAGCTGCACAATACACGAGTGAGAGGAAGTTCTAACGGAAACGTTGCTGTTAAAGACATGACAATAAAGAGCATGGTCGTAGTGAAGCTCCTAGTCCCGGGTTACGATAAAGAGCATGGTCGTAGTGAAGCTCCTAGTCCCGGGTTTCGATCTGAACTTACTGATAGCCCAAGTGTTCGTGTCCAACTTAATAACGGTTTCCAGGAAATATAAATTATCTTCCGTTTTCATCACCTGTAAAGTTTTATCGCTTTACAACGTTAGGTGTGCAACAGATTGCAGAATATAAAAAACCGTGGTACTAAGTCCAGCTACCAATGATGAATATAAAAAGTAAATCTTTACATGAGCTAAAACTAACGGTAATCAACAATTACTTGGAAACAGTTCAACAGTAACACGTTATCAGTAGAAATATTATGTGTTGAGTTACTAGTGTACGATCAGGTGTTGAGTTATTACTGTACTATCATGTGTTGAGTTACTACTGTACGATCAGGTGTTGAGTTATTACTGTACGATCATGTGTTGAGTTACTACTGTACGATCAGGTGTTGAGTTACTACTGTACGATCAGGTGTTTAGTTACTACTGTACGATCAGGTGTTGACTTACTACTGTACGATCAGGTGTTGAGTTATTGCTGTACGATCAGGTGTTGAGTTACAACTGTACTATCATGTGTTGAGTTACTACTATACTATTATGTGTTGAGTTATTACTGTACTATCATGTGTTGAGTTACTACTGTACTATCATGTGTTGAGTTACTACTGTACTATCATGTGTTAAGTTACTACTATACTATTATGTGTTGAGTTACTACTGTACTATCATGTGTTGAGTTATTACTGTACTATCATGTGTTGAGTTACTACTGTACTATCAGGTGTTGAGTTACTACTGTACTATCATGTGTTGAGTTACTACTGTACTATCAGGTATTGAGTTACTACTGTACTATCATGTTTTGAGTTACTACTGTACTATCATCTGTTGAGTTACTACTGTACCATCATGTGTTGAGTTACTACTGTACTATCAGGTGTTGAGTTCCTACTCTGCGATCAAGTGTTTAGTTACTACTGTACTATCATGTGTTTAGTTATTATTGTACGATCAGGGGTTTAGTTACTACTGTACGATCAGGTGTTTCGTTAAAACTGTGCGAGCAGGTGTTTAGTTACTACTGTGCGATGAGGTGTTGAGTTACTACTGTGCGATCAGGTGTTGAGTTATTGCTGTACGATCAGGTGTTTAGTTACTACTGTACTATAATTGTTGAGTTACTACTGTACTATAATTGTTGAGTTACTACTGTACTATCATTGTTGAGTTACTACTGTACTATAATTGTTGAGTTACTAGTGTACTATCATTGTTGAGTTACTACTGTACTATCATGTGTTGAGTTACTACTATACTATTATGTGTTGAGTTATTACTGTACTATCATGTGTTGAGTTACTACTGTACTATCATGTGTTAAGTTACTACTATACTATTATGTGTTGAGTTACTACTGTACTATCATGTGTTCAGTTATTACTGTACTATCATGTGTTGAGTTATTACTGTACGATCAGGTGTTTAGTTATTACTATACGATCAGGTGTTGAGTCACTACTGTACCATCAGGTGTTTAGTTATTGCTGTACTATCATGTGTTGAGTTACTACTGTACTATCATGTGTTGAGTTACTACTGTACTATCAGGTGTTGAGTTACTACTCTGCGATCAAGTGTTTAGTTACTACTGTACTATCATGTGTTTAGTTATTATTGTACGATCAGGTGTTTAGTTACTACTGTACGATCAGGTGTTGAGTTACTACTGTACTATCATTGTTGAGTTACTACTGTACTATCATTGTTAAATTACTACTGTACTATCATGTGTTGAGTTACTACTATACTATTATGTGTTAAGTTATTACTGTACTATCATGTGTTGAGTTACTACTGTACTATCATGTGTTAAGTTACTACTATACTATTATGTGTTGAGTTACTACTGTACTATCATGTGTTGAGTTATTACTGTACTATCATGTGTTGAGTTACTACTGTACTATCAGGTGTTGAGTTACTGCTGTACTATCATGTGTTGAGTTACTACTGTACTATCAGGTATTGAGTTACTACTGTACTATCATGTGTTGAGTTACTACTGTACGATCAGGTGTTGAGTTACTACTGTACTATCATGTGTTTAGTTACTACTGTACGATCAGGTGTTGAGTTACTACTGTACGATCAGGTGTTCAGTTATTGCTGTACGATCAGGTGTTGAGTTACTACTCTGCGATCAGGTGTTGAGTTACTAGTGTACTATCATGTGTTGAGTTATTACTGTACTATCATGTGTTGAGTTACTACGGTATTATCAGGTGTTGAGTTACTACTTACGATCAGGTGTTCAGTTATTACTGTACGATCAGGTGTTGAGTCACTACTGTACCATCAGGTGTTTAGTTATTACTGTACTATCATGTGTTGAGTTACTACTGTACAATCATGTGTTGAGTTACTACTCTGCGATCAGGTGTTGAGTTACTACTGTACTATCATGTGTTGAGTTACTACTATACTATTATGTGTTGAGTTATTACTGTACTATCATGTGTTGAGTTACTACTGTATTATCAGGTGTTGAGTTACTACTTATGATCAGGTGTTCAGTTGTTACTGTGCGATCAGGTGTTGAGTCACTACTGTACCATCAGGTGCTTAGTTATTACTGTACTATCATGTGATGAGTTACTACTGTACTATCATGTGTTGAGTTACTACTCTGCGATCAAGTGTTTAGTTACTACTGTACTATCATGTGTTTAGTTATTATTGTACGATCAGGTGTTTAGTTACTACTGTACGATCAGGTGTTTCGTTAAAACTGTGCGAGCAGGTGTTTAGTTACTACTGTGCGATGAGGTGTTGAGTTACTACTGTGCGATGAGGTGTTGAGTTACTACTGTGCGATCAGGTGTTGAGTTATTGCTGTACGATCAGGTGTTTAGTTACTACTGTACGATCAGGTGTTTAGTTACTACTGTACGATCAGGTGTTGAGTTACTACTGTGCAATCAGGTGTTTAGTTACTACTGTACGATCAGGTTTTTAGTTACTCCTGTACGATCAGGTGTTTAGTTACTACTGTACGATCAGGTGTTTAGTTACTACTGTACGATCAGGTGTTCAGTTATTACTGTACGATCAGGTGTTTAGTTACTACTGTACGATCAGGTGTTTAGTTACTACTGTACGATCAGGTGTTTAGTTACTCCTGTACGATCAGGTGTTTAGTTAAAACTGTGCGAGCAGGTGTTTAGTTACTACTGTGCGATCAGGTGTTTAGTTATTGCTGTACGATCAGGTGTTTAGTTACTACTGTACAGATAGGACAAAATAAATTGTGGGCATGATTACAGAAACTGCTAAACAATATTGAATTTGTTTAGCATGGCCATTTTGTCGTACTGGGAGTTCGTAACCGACTCAGTGCTAAATGTACCTACACACGTAGTCTAGTCTACTTGGCTAGGCTGCGAGGGCATTAAAATGTCTTAAAGTATATGTGTGTGCAATATAAGCATAACAAGTCAGAAAATATTGTCTGTACCGTTTGGTGTATCAGACAGAAACGTTAAAACACATTCACTGTGTTCTTGGAGACAAGATACAGGACAAAAGAAGGATATACAACTGGAGTTGTTTTAATTCACATAATGAACCGGGATATGTTATCCCTTGTGTACGTGAAACAGTGTATCAGTTTTTGTGTCACCACAATACAAAAATTAAGAAAGGAAAATTCGCGACAGTTATTTAAATTATTGATTAATTTGTTGCTTTATGTCTAATTGTAAAAACACCTATAAAAACTACAAAATTAAAAATTTCATTGTGTCTCCCAATAAACCTTCATATAAATTTTGGCGAAGATCCAACCATATTCTGTGAAGTAATTACATGGATATAAAACAGTCAAGAAATCCTACTATTATATTTATACAGATATACCGGTAACTCCGTAAAAATTTGAGTATTTATACATTTCAAATGGAAAATTAATAGAGAGACAAACATAACGCATGAAATTTCAGTTCTATATTAAAGAAAATTCGACTTCTCCAATTTACCTTTGTTAATGTATGTCAGTATCACAGTTTTATATAAAAACAACAACACCTGGAAAGTCGAAACGTGACCATATTTGTCATAGAACATAATTTCATTCTTATTTCCTGTCGTTCTGTGGTGTATTTTTTAACATGTTACATCGGATACCTGTACGTTAAGTTGGCGCGCCCTCTCGCGCACTTTAAAAACACGATTGTATGAAGTCTCAGTTTCCCGGACGTCAGTTGAATATAAAATTCTTTTCCCAATTTGTATTAACTTCTCTTAAACATGTACTTTTATTTTACACGGGATAACCACTACCACATCAAATAAATTCAGACTCACTTAAGTCGACCTACAAAAGTATATTCTCACAATAGTTATTATAATTTAGATATCTGACTTACCAAATCATTTCATAAAATGTGTATTTATTTGTACTTAAGCATAGAGCTACAAAATCGGTTTTATATGCAGTGTCCACCCTAGGTATCGAAACACGATTTTTAACGTATACTTATCTCAGAAAAATAAAATATCGTGACAATAATTATCTTCTCTATTGTTCTAATCATAATGAACCAATGTTGTCCAGGGAAACTCTACCTTAAGTAACTGGAATAATAAATGTTCAACAAAAAGAGTATGTACTAGATAACAGTCAACTTATAACACACAGTAACACATAAAGTACGTCCTTCACAGGTTACTACAGTGACACTTAAAACATAATAACACATAAAGTACGTCCTTCACAGGTTACTACAGTGACACTTAAAACATAATAACACATAAAGTACGTCCTTCACAGGTTACTACAGTGACACTTAAAACATAATAACACATAAAGTACGTCCTTCACAGGTTACTACAGTGACACTTAAAACATAATAACACATAAAGTACGTCCTTTATCGGTTCCTGTTGTGACACACATTTAAGACACAATCGTGTTGTTTCTCACCACGACAAGCACCAGGTACGGCTAGATCGTGTTGTGTTTCTCACCACGACAAGCACCAGATACGGCTAGATCGTGTTGTGTTTCTCACCACGACAAGCACCAGGTACGGCTAGATCGTGTTGTTTCTCACCACGACAAGCACCAGGTAGGGCTAGATCGTGTTGTGTTTCTCACCACGACAAGCACCAGGTAGGGCTAGATCGTGTTGTGTTTCTCACCACGACAAGCACCAGATACGGCTAGATCGTCTTGTGTTTCTCACCACGACAAGCACTAGGTACGGCTAGATCGTGTTATGTTTCTCACCACGACAAGCACCAGGTACGGATAGATCGTGTTGTGTTTCTCACCACGACAAGCACCAGGTACGAATAGATCGTGTTGTTTCTCACCACGACAAGCACCAGATACGGCTAGATCGTGTTGTGTTTCTCACCACGACAAGCACCAGGTACGGCTAGATCGTGTTGTGTTTCTCACCACGACAAGCACTAGGTATGGCTAGATCGTGTTGTGTTTCTCACCACGACAAGCACCAGGTACGGCTAGATCGTGTTGTGTTTCTCACCACGACAAGCACCAGATACGGCTAGATCGTGTTGTGTTTCTCACGACGACAAGCACCAGATACGGCTAGATCGTGTTGTGTTTCTCACCACGACAAGCACTAGGTACGGCTAGATCGTGTTGTTTCTCACCACGACAAGCACTAGGTACGGCTAGATCGTGTTGTTGTGGGAAGACAGACATTGTAAAAATGTGCAAAAATGTTAAAATACACGTTTAGAACAAAAGGTTTTTACTATTTCTTTCAATGTTTTGAGCAGAAGTCTTTCATCAGGTAGCATACACCGTGATACATGAAAAAAAAATGAGTAAAAATAGTTGAAGGGCCTAAGGGTATCTTAACACAACGTTAAAAAGGGATCCTAACGGAATAGACCTAGATTTTCTAAACATGTTAAAAATAAATCCTAACGAAATAGGCCTAGAGTTTCTAAACACAACCTTAACAGTCGTCTAACAAATTAAGCCTAGTGTATCGTAACAGAAACTTTAAAACGATTGGCATCAAAGATGAACCAAAAAGATGGACTAGTGTGTGGCATGTGGTCACAACGTTCCAGCAAGAGAATTAAAAGTCAGTCTCATGGTGAAAAGCAACATGATACATGGTTTTGACATCGAGGAAGAATACGTATTGGAAATATACTTTATGCAGAAACATGGATGTCAGGATAGACTTGCGTCAAAAAGTTCCACAGTCTGTGCAATACATGATAGTTGAACAAGGTTAAAACACATGATAACCAGCTTAAATACAACAGAACAAAGGTCATCTTCTGTGATTTTATCTGAAAGCACGTTAGCAGCAGAAAGGCCAAGTGGTTCGCTTTAAAAAAGGTGTTATTATAAGTAAGTGAACGGAACTTCCTGTCAAGAAAATTTCTAAGGAGGAAGCCACCTGTGTAGTTCTTATTTTTCCACCCTATTACAATGTAGTTATGATATATTAGCCATGGTTAAATTTGGGGTAGGGGGCGGAGTGAAGGCTTTGGACCTGTTCACCTACGCCCTTAATGTTGTAACATATATATATATATGTACAGTAGAGTATATATATATATAATCTTACGTAAAATAACCTCAAACGTATTCGATGTCGCACCGAAAACCTAACCTAACTAAATTATTAACGATGACATAATAAGTTTCAGGTCCGAGTCATACACACCTCACGTTATTCACATGGTCTTCTCCTCTGATCAACAAATTACACTTTTTATAACACATAAAATTTTATTCACCTAGAATTCTCGCAAGCAAATTCTGAAGTTATACAGGTGTTAGGCTAAGTTAGTTCATGGACACTAGCGCCCTTGCACGGTAAATGAACTGATGGAACAGTATAATATTGGTTGTGTTTTTTTTAGTTTCGAGAGTACCTTATAAGGAAAAGCCCACAACCAATAGAAGCAACGCCTACTTATATTTTACGTTAAATCTGGTAATTACAATAAAATAATTGTTTCAGTTACCTCTGTAAACAGTTTTCAGTCCATCATGAAACACCCAGTAATAACGAAAACATGTGAATTAAAAGAAAACAAGAACAAAAATTTGTTTGAAATTGGAATGCACATAATCTGACACTTTGTTGTGTTAAAACCGTATTTGTTATGTGTTTGGTTATCAACAGTCTCTATACTATTAGCGACAGAACAACTACATAAACAGATGACGAAAACAAGCCTACACCTCCCTTACCATCAGAAATTTCGGGAAAAGGATACCCGAGTTCTACATTGCAACAGTAAAGTGAACCCAAAGTTCTGGGGTTGAGTAGAGAAATACGTAAGAACTTTTATAAACATAGAAACCAACCTAAATTTGACAACATGGGAAACAAACGTTACACAGTACAACTGAAAAATTCACCCAAGGTTTAAGCGTCAAATAAGGAAATAAACCAAAACTTTTACCTTCTAATACGATATTAACCTTACCGACAGTTTTCTTACACGTGATTACTACATCTTACTGTTTTTCTTCGGTGTAAGCCTACAGATTTCCCACTGGCGGTAGAACTATTAGAAACTTCGCTACTTTGTCTAAATCTTTCACACATGGTGTTTGGTTTGTTTTGAATTTCGCGCAAAGCTACACGAGGGCTATCTGCGCTAGCCGTCCCTAATTTAGCAGTGTAACACTAGATGGAAGGTAACTAGTCATCACCACTTACCGACAACTCTTGAGCTACTATTTTACCAACGAATAGTGGGATTAATCGTTACATTATAATGCCCCCACGGCTGAAAGGGCGGGCATATTTAATGTGACAGAGTGTTATTTATTTAAGATTAAAACGAAACGTGTAACTCTAAAATCGTTTATTTTGTATTATCTAAGCTAAGGAAAGAATCACCAGTTAGTGATGTCGAGAAACCCACTTGTTAAGAAATTTATATGCAAAAAACGGCTCTTTTGGGTTGAGAAAATATTTTACATAGAAGGTCGAAACGTTGTTCGCTCTTCTATGTAAAATATTTTCTCAACCCAAAAGAGCCGTTTTTGCATATAAACACCAGTTAATATAGATTGCAGACAGAAAACGTAAAACACTATATAAACAAAGTCAGAATTGTGATCCAGTGCACCAGATGGATGCGAAGTTCTCATTGTTGACATTCCACACGTCATTATCCAACAATCTTAGTTAATGGAAGTAGTTCCAACTAAAGACGACAAAAACTATTCAACAGAGGTGCCGTATCCCATCAACGTCTGTAATTTACATGTAATTAAAGTTGTAGCATCAAGGTTAACGGAAACATGCTAAATGAATTAGATTAAAAATAAGTCAATAAAGATGTTTCCTGCCAATCCAAACCCTAAAGCTGCAACACTTGTCTTTCTCAAGTCAGATGATCTCAAGAGTTAACTTTCTAGTTTTTTCTTTGGTTAGGATAGGATTAAGTAAGCCTGAAAAAAAAAGGGCAATTTAACCCCGAATATCTTCAGTTTAGTGTTAGAACAAGTAACCTAACCCTGAATATCTTCAGTTTAGAATTAGAACATGTAATGTAGCCCTGAATACAAACAAGGATCAAATATGCTTAATTACAATAAATTTATCTTAAAATAATAATAACTAAATATGATTATTTTTAGTTTAATTAAAACAGTGACAAGTGAGTCCAGACGTATTCATTCAATTAACAGAAATAAGTCTGAGTACCTTCTGTTTCTTCAGAACTACTATAACTAGGCCTGCATATCTTCTCCTTCACCAAATTAACTAAACCGTATTACCATTGTGCGTGAATAGCGACACCTAACATTTGTTTTAGAAGTATTCCTAGTTACTCATGAATTAGCTTATGCTAGCCATATACTTCAAACAAAACAATAAATAAATACGGAGTCAGCCCAACCATCAGCAATAGAGGACGTGTATAATTTCCAATGCCGCACCTCTGAATACACAAGACGCGGCTGGGTAACGAAGATCAACCATACACCTGAAACATTTCGCCCTGAATAAGGCCTAGAACTCGTGACGTGAAACTGTTTTTGTTGTTTGGAGGTTATAACTAAATTCGAGTATCGGTTGTTGTTACGTCGTAAAAAAAGAACTTGAATTAAAAACTTTCTTCCTGATGTTATTATTTACCTCAGTTAAACCTAATAAAGTCGGACATTAATCGATGTATCCTTCGTTCTTCTATTAAACAAAGGGTTGACATAATCAATAATAGCCTCAACTTTAACTATAAACACTAAATACATTGTCTGCAATATAAACTACATGTATCTGTTCTGTACACTAAATGTTTTATATAATAACTCTCTCAGTCCTCTACGCTAACAATGTTTCCCTAACACCCTAACTTTTACAGTCCTGTACACTAGACCTTTTTGTTTAGTAAACTAACAATGTTTCTTTTATATACTAGGTTTTCTGCCCTATACACTAACAGTATATGTCCTGTATAGTAACAAACTTTCTTTTGTACAATAAATGTGTTTGTCCTATATAATAACGATGTATGTTTTATACACTAACTGTGTCTGTCATATGTACTAACAATGTTTGTTTTATATACTAGCTAGATCTGTCCTTTATACTTAGTCTTTGTTTTATACACTAATTTTTATGTTCCATATACTAACAATATTTGTTTCATACACAAACTGTATGTGTCTTACATATAAACAATGTTTGTTTTATACAATAACTGTATCTCTCCAACATACTGTGTTTTATACAATAACTGTATGTGTCTTATATACTAGCAGTGTATCTTTTATACACTAACTGTGTCTGTAATATATACAATCACTTTGTTTTATACATCAGCTGTGTTTTTCCTATATACAAACAATGTTTGTTTTATACCCTAAGTCTGTCCTATATATTAACAATGCTTCTTTTATATACTAACTGTGTCTGTCCCATATAATAACAATGTTTGTTTTATACACTAATTTGACTGTCCTATATACTAACAATGTTTCTCTTATACCATAACTCAGTCTCTCCTATATACTAACAATATCTGTTTGATACACTAACTGAATATGTCTTACATATAAACAATGTTTGTTTTAAACACTAGCTGTGTCTCTCCTATATACTAACAATTTTTATACACTAACTCAATTTGTCATATATACTAACAATGTTTGTTTTATACTTTAACTCTATTTGTCCTATATAGTAACAATGTTTGCTTTATGCATTAGCTGTGTCTCTCCTAGATACAAACAATGATTGTCTATATCTTACCAAGTTATGGTATTTCTAAATGTTATACTAACAAGAGATGTAGTGTAATAGTTAAAATAGTTGACGTTGTATGACTGAAAGAATAGGTTTTCTAAATATTATTGTCACTACAGATGCTGTGTAATAGTTAAACTTATATGTCTGAAAAAGGTGGTCATTCTGAATGTTATACTCCCAAAAGCCTGGTGTTGTAATTAACTTTCTATGACTGAAATAACTTGTCTTTCTAAAATTATACTCACAACACATGACTGACAGAAGTGATATTTCTTAATGTTATACCCACAACAGATGTATTGTAGTAAACTTTGTATAACTGAAAGATGTGGTATTTCTAAATGTTATACTCACAGCAGTAGTAGAATAGTTAACTTTGTATAACTGAAAGAAGTGGTCTTTCTAAATGTTATACTGACAACATATTCAGTGTAGTAGTTAACTTTGTATAACTGAAAGAAGTGGTCTTTCTAAATGTTATACTGACAACATATTCAGTGTAGTAGTTAACTTTGTATAACTGAATGAAGTGGTCTTTCTAAATGTTATACTGACAACATATTCAGTGTAGTAATTAACTTACTATGACTGAATGAAGTGGTTTCTATATATGTTATACTGACAACATATTCAGTGTAGTAGTTAACTTACTATGACTGAATGAAGTGGTTTCTATAAATGTTATACTGACAACATATTCAGTGTAGTAGTTAACTTTCTATGACTGAAGGAAGTGGTCTTTCTAAACGTTATACTGACAACATATTCAGTGTAGTAGTTAACTTTCTATGACTGAATGAAGTGGTTTCTATAAATGTTATACTGACAACATATTCAGTGTAGTAGTTAACTTTCTATGACTGAAGGAAGTGGTCTTTCTAAACGTTATACTGACAACATATTCAGTGTAGTAGTTAACTTACTATGACTGAATGAAGTGGTTTCTATAAATGTTACACTGACAACATATTCAGTGTAGTAGTTAACTTACTATGACTGAAGGAAGTGGTTTTTCTAAATGTTATACTGACAACATATTCAGTGTAGTAGTTAACTTTCTATGACTGAAGGAAGTGGTTTTTCTAAATGTTATACTGACAACATATTCAGTGTAGTAGTTAACTTTGTATAACTGAAAGAAGTGGTTTTTCTAAATGTTATACTGACAACATATTCAGTGTAGTAGTTGACTTACTATGACTGAATGAAATGGTTTTTCTAAATGTTATACTGACAACATATTCAGTGTAGAAGTTAACGTTCTACGACTGAAAGATATGATTTTTCTAAATGTTATACACTCAACAGATGCAGTGTAGTAGTTAACTTTCTATGACTGAAACATCTCTCTAATTGTTATACTTGCAAGAGCCACATTGTACTGTTATCTCTGTTTGAGTGAAATAAACTGGATTGTATAGCAATGTCATTTATTGGAGATTCTAATTTTTATACAACAATAACAAATAGAAATCACAACGTTAAGAAAGTTAATGCACATAAAAATGTTTTGTTTTTGTTATGCAACAAAATTACATAATTTGTCAAAGGTAAAATCTGCAAAACAATGTTGTTTAACAGGGTGTTAGGACTTGATTTTCTTGTGTGACAATTAAAAGTAGTCCAAATATGGAGAAAATAACCCTCCACATTTGGCAATTTTATTTGTAGGTTTCTATTTTGCTATTGCTTGTCTTCTGTACAGAAGTAAAGTAAAATTACAAGTAGCCATAACATCCATGGCTACTCAAGAGTTAAATCTAGGAAGTTTACAATAAGAAGACAAAGTTGATCTTTGTTTGTCATATAAAATGAAGGAAACAAAAATAGTTTACCAAATACTAAGGTTATAGAATTTTAATATTAAAGAAAATTGCATTTGAAATCCATAAAAGAAAGTGCATATATTTAGGTAAAATTGATTCCCAAACCTTGACTGTTTGTTTCTTCAAAATCCATTAAGAATGAGTACTGTTGTTTAGAATTACTATTTCTTTATGCTTTTCTATTGTTTATCTTTTACTCAAAAGTAAAGTTTTGTTTGTTCGAGTGTCACCCAAGGCTACGAGGGCAATCTCTACTAGCAGTGAAAGGCTAGTCATCACCACCTACTACCAACCCTCATGCTACGTTTTTTCCAACAAATAAAAGAACTAACCATCACATTATAATGCCCCACAGCTTAAAGGGAGAGCATGTTGGAAAAGATGTGGATTTGAATTTGCAACCTTTAGAACTCGAGTCAAGTGCCCTCACCACTCCAAGCCCACAGTTAAATCTTGAATGTGTGTGTTTTCCTTATAGCAAAGCTACACTGGACTATCTGCTGTGTAGGCTGAAAAAAACTGAACCCTGATTTTAGCATTTGGCCATATGCTTGCCCACCTGACTGAACATAATGCAATCTACATTCAAGTCTGCTGACAGTCTATAGGTTCATCAAAAACTGTTCAATGAATTATAACAAGAGTTTTGGTTCCAAACAACCAATTCTCTGACACAATATAGGGTCAATAATGCTGAAAATAAAAATAGGCGATTCCAGAATACAATAACTACTGTCAAAAAACTTGTAGAGATTTGAATCAATTACTTATTTCAACCATACTTTAGCCACTTTACATGGGACTTGTTTCAACAATACAGTCCCACACATTCACAAACAAAAGTGGTAAACTTGTTTATTTTTGGTAAGTCACAAAGCACCAAAACTGTAATTTTTAATAATGGGGTCGATATGCTACAAAATACACAATTTTAGGATTTCAGACAATTGGCATGGGACTTTAGGCAAAGATGCATTTTTTCAGGACCCAAGCAACAATATACATTTTAGATTTTTCCAATATTAAAATTGGCAATGTTGGAATTGTATGGTAGAGAGACATCACTTCTTTGTCTTGTGTGAAAGGTTATTTTTACTGGCTTGTTCATTGTCTTTGTTTTGTTTCTGTGAAGGCTTTATGTTACTTCCATCAGTTTGTTTACTGTCCACCTTTTCACATATGTGAAAAGTTTGGTATAATTTCTAATGGTTTGTTTAGTGTCTAACATTTTGCTTGTGTGATAGATTTAGTGTTTTATTTCCATCAAATATAACCAGCGAGAAATCTCATTAAGTAATGAGAAGTGTCCAGACCATGCTACAAGTTAGGAAACACCATGGTGTAACCAGACCATGCGACAACGTACCTTAAGTTAGGAAACACCATGGTGTAACCAGAACATGCTACAACGCACCTTAAGTTAGGAAACACCATGGTGTAACCAGACCATGCTACAACGTGCCTTAAGTTAGGAAACACCATGGTGTAACCAGACCATGCTACAACGTGCCTTAAGTTAGGAAACACCATGGTGTAACCAGACCATGCTACAACGTGCCTTAAGTTAGGAAACACCATGGTGTAACCAGACCATGCTACAACGTGCCTTAAGTTAGGAAACACCATGGTGTAACCAGACCATGCTACAACATGCCTTAAGTTAGGAAACACCATGGTGTAAAGATGTATTTATTCACCAGGAATGGGTATCACGAAGAGATTATTATGGAAAAGTAAAAGTTATTAGTGACCTTTCTTATCTGATGACAAATACAAAGTCCATCAACAAGAACACGTTTTATTTTACCATCCACCTGTTGGGATCTTAAACATTTAGTAAATAATTTGTTGTCTAATTAATTTTTTGTGAACACAGTGTAGTCACCTCCAAGAAAGTAAAGAAATTCATTATATAATCTGTTACATTTTAATACTAAACGTTCTTAAAGTACAGACATTATTTCAATGTCCAATATTTTCAAGATTACTGAGAGATAACGATGTAAATACATCAATGGTTTCTTAAACTAAAAATTGAAACCAATTAAAACCTTTTGTTACAAGGATTTTGAGAACAAGTAGTTTTACACCTTTTGACAACACAGGGCTAGTTAAAACCAATCAGCCAAAACGTCTTATTATATAACAATAATTTTCTCACACAACCTTTTCCATAACAGTTATACTGTCAATAATCCATACCTGTATGAGTTAATTTCTTATGAATATCAATACATGGCAGACATTTTTATTAAGTCAGTCTTCATTTCTATGGTGAACATTTGTGTACTGGAAGATTAGTTGGATAATTCACATAAATGTTACATTCTTCTTATAACCATAAAGGATTACAGATATTAATCTACAATCTGAAGCAGATACTGAACCAAAAAATATTTAAAGATACTATTAAAAAAACAGACAATCAAACCTGGAATCTTCAATAACATGCACCAGGCTCTGCTGACAGTATATCTTCAAGAGTAGTAGTTTCATGGTAGGTCTAACTAACCAATGTTTAATTTTCATTAAGGTGATACACAAATTAATCAGAAAGCTTTGAGTTAAAATGGTATAGCTAGGAGGTGGTTCTACTCTCTTGTTCTAATATCTAATATGTTTAACAGGATGTTACGGTTTGTTATAGTTGAAGAAAACTGGTTCTAACACTGTAAGCCTGCAGACTTACTGAGGGTTTGAGATGTTTCAATCAGTATCACACCAGTTCTACTAACCTAACCTTTCTCACCTGTTTCAACTGTACTGTTCAATTTGAAAATTAAACTGTTCTTAGCTGTATAAACTGAAATTTTCAGACACCTGCACAAAGCTATTCAAGGACTATTTCCACTAGCCATCCCTAATTTGACTGTCTCCTTAAAAAAGCATCCATAACCACAAAATACAAAGTGTCATATTATTACTTTCTTTGTGATAAACAACCACAAATAAAAGGCCCAAAGTCCAGAATACTGACAACTCAGTGTGAAATTTTAAGAGACAATTCAGTGAAACTGTTATCTGTTTAATATGATCTACTAAGAAACACTTGTATAGTTAGATAATACTTCTACTACTAATACAGTTGATATTGTCAAGCTTAAATTAATTATGTATAATAATAACGAACAAAAATAATTTGCACCATAGAAACATTACTATCCAGCATCTAAAGATCGTGAAAAGCACAGCAGAAATGGAACATATGTACAGTAATTCACATAAGCTCTAATTTTGATTTAATTAGTGTCCATATTTTCTTGACTGGAAGGTTGTTGAACATCAGTTTTCTGTTCCTGCCCTTCACCACTACCACTCTTCTCTTCTGGAGGAGGTTCCACTTTTGGTTTAGGTTTGGTGAGAATAGGTTTAACAGTGTTCTCAAACAGCTAAAAAATAAACACATTGTCTATTACGTTAAATAATAATATAACAAAACAAGGACTTCTGTGAAAGTACTCAAACAAATTGTCTTTAATCCCTTAAATAAATATAGTGTTAAGAGTTTGTGACTCAATAACATCTAGAATATATGAATGGAGAGAGAGGTAGTAAAAATCAACACGACGTACTGGACAGAAGAAGAGCACGGCAAGAATCAACACGACGTACTGGACAGAAGAAGAGCACGGCAAGAATCAACACGACGTACTGGACAGAAGAAGAGCACGGCAAGAATCAACACGACGTACCGGACAGAAGAAGAGCACGGCAAGAATCAACACGACGTACTGGACAGAAGAAGAGCACGGCAAGAATTAACACGACGTACTGGACAGAAGAAGAGCACGGCAAGAATTAACACGACGTACTGGACAGAAGTAGAGCACGGCAAAAATCAACACGACGTACTGGACAGAAGAAGAACACAGCAAGAATCAACACGACGTACTGGACAGAAAAAGAACACAGCAAGAATCAACACGACGTACTGGACAGAAAAAAAGAACACAGCAAGAATCAACACGACGTACTGGACAGAAGAAGAACACAGCAAGAATCAACACGACGTACTGGACAGAAGAAGAACACAGCAAGAATCAACATGACGTACTGGACAGAAAAAGAACACAGCAAGAATCAACACGACGTACTGGACAGAAGAAGAACACAGCAAGAATCAACACGACGTACTGGACAGAAGAAGAACACAGCAAGAATCAACATGACGTACTAGGTAGAAGAAAAATACAGCAAGAATCAACATGACGTACTAGGTAGAAGAAGAATACAGCAAGAATCAACATGACGTACTAGGTAGAAGAAGAATACAGCAAGAATCAACACGACGTACTGGACAGAAGAAGAATACAGCAAGAATCAACACGACGTACTGGACAGAAGAAGAATACAGCAAGGATCAACACGATGTACTGGACAGAAGAAGAATACAGCAAGAATCAACACGAAGTACTGGACAGAAGAAGAATACAGCAAGAATCAACACGAAGTACTGGACAGAAGAAGAATACAAAAAAATCAACATGATGTACTGTTGTCTAGTGTTCTTGTATGTGGTACAGTAGGTTGTCATTATGATCCTATAACTAATAAAGCTACAATTCACATTACCAGCTTCTATTGACATTCTACAATTTCTTATCACAAAAACGCAGTTTAACATATTAAGCTGATGTAGCTGTGTGTCTAAATATACACTCAAAACAGCTTCAGTTAACCTGTCCAACAGGAAAGAACATCATTGTGAAAGGTCATCCCATAAGTAATGTCCAAAATTTAATACAGAAAATGCATCCTTTGTCTTTATAGAATAGGCTTTAATGACTAAAATATGTAGTAAGACGTGTATAAAAATGTTCAGATAATAAAAGAAACTAACCCAACTCCACTTTATCAGATAATTAATCAAATAAACACTTATTACGATGAATGTGTCTGAGAAGCACAATAGGCATATAATGCTTTATGAATTTAAAGAAGGCAATTGAGCAGCAGAAACTACACGAAGAGTTCAAGGTGTTTATGGTGCAGTCTCTCTCAATAAAAAAAAAAAAAGTCAAAGTGGTTTCAGAAGTTCAGCTCAGGTTAGACTACAACTTAAGTGATGCACCATGTTCAGGTTGTCCTACTAAGTTTAATGATGTCTTGCTGCCAGATACACTTAATGAAGATCGTGCTGTAACAGTTGAAGAACTAGCACAGAAGCTTAATTCAACCCATTCAACAGTTCACCGTCATCTGCAACAGCTTGAAAAGGTGTTAAAACTTAGAAAATGGGTCCCCCATAATTTTACAGAAACCAACTTTAGAGTAAGAGTAAACATTTGCATTTCTCTGCACTCTCATTAACATAACTTAACTTTTTTGGACAGGTTAGTGACTGGAGATAAAAAATGGATATATTATAAAAATGTTAATTGCTGTAGACAGTTGCTCAGTGCAGCTAAACTGCATTTTATGTAATCTGGCTAAAACACAGCCCAAAATGGACCTCCACCCTAGTAAAGTCTTGATAAGCATTTGGTGGGATGTTGATGTGATCCATTTTGAGTTACTGCCACTCAATGTAACAATTACACAAGACTTCCACTGTCAACAGTTAGAGTGCTTGAATGTTGCACTGAAAGAGAAGAGGCCCGCTTTGATCAATCATAAAGTCGTCTTGTTACACCAGGATAATGCACAGCCCAATACAGCAAGGGTCACATCTGCAGTTTGAAGAGCTAGACTGGGAAAAACTTCTATATCCTCCTTATTCTACAGACCCTGCCCCATCTGATTATCATCTATTCTAAAGTTTGCTGAACTATGTTGATGGAAAAGAGCTTGGAACACATGAAGATGTCAAACTATCCTTTCTATATTTCTTTTTCTCCAAACTCCAAGAATTTTACAGAAGTGGCATTCAGAAATTTGTGAATCACTAACAGCAAGTAATTAATAATGAAACATACATTACTGATTAAATAACATTAAAAGCATTTGAAATCTTTTCTATTTTTCTCAACCTAAAATCAACCAATACTTAAGGGATGACCTGATTAGTGAAATACTTCTATAATGTGAATGTTATTGTACATAAAAGTCTCATTTTTAGTGACAACTACATAATATAACTTTGAAGTATACATACCTGAAGTTCCTGATAGATCTGTGACACCAGGACTGGTGGATTCTGATGTTGTGCTGTTTGGGACAGTGCACCCAACTGACGATCCAGCCACTGTTGTTTCTCATCCACAGCTTTCTTTACCTGAACCATGAGGTAAACAAACTGTAAACTATCTAATGTTCAGAGTTGTGAGCTTTATAATCTATATGCAGGAATTATTTTGAAGAAATGCATTCTTGTTGTCTATATCAGCTTTTAAAGCAGAAGTTTTAACTTTCTTATAAATTAAAACAATTTAACGTCAAGCACACAGAAATAAATCTTACATTGTGAGCACCTCATGACAAATCATCTGTGGAAGTGACAACTAAAATTGTGTTAGTCTACACATACAAATGACAAAAAAATATAATCAAACAGGAATTATAACTCCATAAAAAAATTTACATATGTATACAGGAAAAACATATCTAAACTTAAATCTTCAGAACCATCTTATAAAGTCATCACAAAATAAAAACACATTATAAAAGTAAGCATTTCAGATTCCTTTCTTATATACATGCAGTAACCGGCTAGGAGTAGAACCACATGTGGTTACATTGATTTTAATAACAAAGCAGATGTTCAAATTCATTTTACAGAAACGTGACTTAAGGCAATACTGCATGCAATTTCAAACTTCTTACCCACACCCGATAAACTCCAAAAGCAGAATGTATTCATCTTAACTGTTGGTAAGTTTAATACTGCACACAGTCCACAACTACAATATATTCATCTTAACTGTTGGTAAGTTTAATACTACATACAGTCCACAACTACAACACATTCATCTCAACTGTTGGTAAGTTTAATACTACACACAGTCCACAACTACAACACATTCATCTCAACTGTTGGTAAGTTTAATACTACACACAGTCCACAACTACAACACATTCATCTTAACTGTTGGTAAGTTTAATACTACACACAGTCCACAACTACAACACATTCATCTTAACTGTTGGTAAGTTTAATACTACACACAGTCCACAACTACAACATATTCATCTTAACTGTTGGTAAGTTTAATACTACACACAGTCCACAACTACAACATATTCATCTTAACTGTTGGTAAGTTTAATACTACACACAGTCCACAATTACAACACATTCATCTCAACTGTTGGTAAGTTTAATACTACACACAGTCCACAACTACAACACATTCATCTTAACTGTTGGTAAGTTTAATACTACACACAGTCCACAACTACAACATATTCATCTTAACTGTTGGTAAGTTTAATACTACACACAGTCCACAACTACAACATATTCATCTTAACTGTTGGTAAGTTTTTTTACTACATACAATCCACAATCAGAACACATTCATCTTAACTGTTGGTATGTTTAATACTACATACAGTCCACAACTACAACACATTCATCTTAACTGTTGGTACGTTTAATACTACACACAGTCCACAACTACAACACATTCATCTTAACTGTTGGTAAGTTTAATACTACACACAGTCCACAACTACAACACATTCATCTTAACTGTTGTTAAGTTTAATACTACACACAGTCCACAACTACAACATATTCATCTTAACTGTTGGTAAGTTTAATACTATATACAGTCCACAACTACAATATATTCATCTTAACTGTTGTTAAGTTTAATACTACATACAGTCCACAATCAGAACACATTCATCTTAACTGTTGGTAAGTTTTTTACTCGTACAGTCCACAACTACAATATATTCATCTTAACTGTTGTTAAGTTTAATACTATATACAGTCCACAACTACAATATATTCATCTTAACTGTTGTTAAGTTTAATACTACATACAGTCCACAATCAGAACACATTCATCTTAACTGTTGTTAAGTTTAATACTACATACAGTCCACAACTACAACACATTCATCTTAACTGTTGGTAAGTTTAATACTACATACAGTCTACAATGAAAAAATATTCATCTTAACTGTTGTTAAGTTTAATACTACATACAGTCCACAACTACAATATATTCATCTTAACTGTTGTTAAGTTTAATACTACATACAGTCCACAACTACAACATATTCATCTTAACTGTTGGTAAGTTTAATACTACACACAGTCCACAACTACAATATATTCATCTTAACTGTTGTTAAGTTTAATACTACATACAGTCCACAATCAGAACACATTCATCTTAACTGTTGTTAAGTTTAATACTACATACAGTCCACAACTACAACATATTCATCTTAACTGTTGGTAAGTTTAATACTACACACAGTCCACAACTACAATATATTCATCTTAACTGTTGGTAAGTTTAATACTGCACACAGTCCACAACTACAATATATTCATCTTAACTGTTGTTAAGTTTAATACTACATACAGTCCACAACTACAATATATTCATCTTAACTGTTGTTAAGTTTAATACTACATACAGTCCACAACTACAACACATTCATCTTAACTGTTGGTAAGTTTAATACTACATACAGTCCACAACTACAACACATTCATCTTAACTGTTGGTAAGTTTAATACTACACACAGTCCACAACTACAAAATATTCATCTTAACTGTTGGTAAGTTTTTTATTACATACAGTCTACAATGAAAAAATATTCATCTTAACTGATACTAAGTTCAATACTACACACAGTCCACTATCAGAATGTATTCATTTTAAGTGTTGTTAAATTTGACACTACACACAGTCCAACTTCATCTTTAGTCTGAAAACCTGAACACAGAATGTAAAGTAATCTGCTGTACTTAACAGACAGGATTCTGAGGACAAAATGTTATTGTTAATAAAAATTTAGAAATCAACAATTCTGCACTACAAACAACTTACTGGTATTACTCTGGAAATATACAAACTCGAGAAGAATCAACAATTCTGCACTACAAACAACTTACTGATATTACTCTGGAAATATACAAACTCTAGAAGAATAAACAATTCTGCACTATGAACAACTTACTGGTATTACTCTGGAAATATACAAACTCTAGAAGAATCAACAATTCTGCACTAAGAACAACTTACTGATATTTCTCTGGAAATATACAAACTCTAGAAGAATACTACATTAGATAAACAGAGTTCTCACTTTCTCCATTTCCTGGGCCTCAATATGAGAATACTGTTCATCATTTACTGCATACTGGTCTAGTGCCTTCCTTGTTAACTGCAGTGATCGACAGAACTGATCAATAGCTGCAGGACGCTCTTCAAACTCCCGACACCGGTTGACAATTGGCTGGCAGAGTTTCTGTACACAGAAATTGTAAAGACAATGATAAAATACATTACTTATTCAGTAGAATAAATTACATTAAATTTACTTCAGAACTACTTTCTTTTTTAACAATTCTTTCAATATTACTTAACGCTGTATCTTTACAATACTTTACAGATAACTGGTAAGCATAAGGAGGTTTGACAGAAATTATCAGGTTTTTAAATTAAGTATTAAGATCTTTATTTAAAATTATTTTCTTCCAGAATATTGATTATCCAACAAACACAGTAATTTTCATTTTAAGATTACAAATATTTTTATCCATGACATATGGAATCTTTACAACTACCACACAATTAAGAAATGTTTGTTAAGAAAACCTACTTTATGTTATTTTCACTAATGAATCTCTGTACAGTTTGTCTGACCTTGTATCCACCACAAAAATTTAGGAAATAAATAAATATTGTACTTCTTTGTTGTTGCTCCAGAATGACTACAAATTGAAACCGATATCTGTACCGAGATTAAATCTCATAACAATTCACATTTATGTAACTTTTTTATTTTTAGTATATTGACCTTTCAGCCATGGCTGGCTATCATTACAGAAGCTTTAATGTGTTGCACATGCACTCATGTCATGTATTCATTAATATAAAAACTGACCTTTTACAAAGTAATTGTGTTTTAGTAGACTAGTACTTGTAAAATACATATTTCAGATATAATACATTATATGCAAATGCATTATTACTATTTAGAAAAATGCTCTTATATTTAAGTTAGTTTTAAAACACAGAACTCTTAAAAGAAGCAATAAAATTATTTTTTCTCGTTTTTAAAAAGTTTTTCTCATTTGCTGCTTGCCACACGTTGTTAGGGCTTATCTATTGTTACACATGAAGGATGTGAAATAAAACAATTTTCTTGGAATTGTGTGTGTGTGAGAAAACCAGAAACTATAAATTACTATATAAATTCTATTATAATTTGTCAAGTTTAGTAAATAAGCTGTATTTGGTTCTACAAAAATATGAAATTTTGAGCTCAGTAATATCATATCTTATCTCTTGAAATCAGGGTAAAGAAAGGGTTTGTTATTCACACCTCACAGAAGGTGTTTCCAAAAATGGACAGACTGAAGATTATAATTCAAACAGTAATATTTTTTTGTGATCTAAGTTCTTAACTTAAAATCAAATATTAAAAAAATCCACCTGCATATTAATATTAGTCAGTCACATGGTATGTTGAATGCAGCTCTGTGTAAAATTAGATGTTTGTAATGTCAAAATACTAAGGTTTTAGTTTCATACAAATTACTGATATTGACAAACTAGAATATAAAATAAAAACCACATATCTTTTTATTTTGCTGAGATATGGGTTATGTACTGAATAAAGCACAGTGGCCCTATTCAACTCTTTATATATATATTACAATATACAACATTTAAATAACCAATATACAGCACAGAACATCCTCCATGTTATCAGCCATTTTAATCTGGAAAAAGGCTACCATGAACTTTTGATCCAAGGAGGAAGGTTGTGTCTTTACTCTGCTTGAAGTTTCATAAATAGAGCTTTGTATCAAACTTAATAAATTATAGTGTAATTCTATGGTATCAGTAGAGTTATTTATGATTTTTTGGGTTATTCAACTGTGTATGTAAAAACCCTAAAATAAAATGTTTTTGTTTGATATCCTGCATGTGTAAAATTTTAAAAGGCTTAGCAACTGAGTTTAAAGGTCACAGAAGTTAATTGATTTACTTATATAATAATTGAAATGTGAATGTATATTACAACAAACTAGTCCACTAAAGTACAGCCAAGGTGAGATAGAATAAAGGTCAGTTTTATATTACTGGATACATAACATGTGCACTGTGTCAATGCAAGTTATTTAACACTAGCTAGGTATGGCTAGAAGGTTAATATAATACAAATTATATATGTTCTTATGCAAAACATTTGTATATTGGTGTGTTATAATATGCTGGCACTCTACCATGAAAGGCATAAATTACAATTCCTAATTTTGTTTGTAATGGTCACAAGGCTGGTCAGTTGACATCTCCCACATGGGGTATGAAAAATGTAAAATATTACTGAAAACAAACCTTTGAACTGTACTTGAGATTATACAAGATATGAGATTTTTCAAACAAACAACACATTTTTAATCACAACATGAAATTACTTCACACTCACACTAACACCCAATATTTTCACATACAAATCTTTAGTAAAAATTTTTCATTAAAAAAATTCTGATTTTTCGTATACCAAAATTTGTAATTTTTACTAAAAGTCTGCCAAGTTTTATGAAAGTATACACACTGTATCAAAAGCTACATGGTAAATATTTAATGTGTAAACGTGCAGATGAACTTGTGTGTATTATACCAAGACACCTGCAAAAAGGCTAACACATCTGCACAAGTTTCTCTGGTGTACCATTAGTTACACAGTTACCAAAAAGCATACCTTAAAATATCTAAAGTTTCACTGGTGTAGCATTACCTAACATCAGTTACACAGTTAACAACAAACATACCTTTAACAAACCCAAACCTACCTTTAATTCTGCTAGCTTCTCTACACAAACTGATTTACATTTAACAAACCCAAATCTACCTTTAATTCTGCTAGCTTCTCTACACAAACTGATTAACATTTAACAAACCCAAACCTACCTTTAATTCTGCTAGCTTCTCTACACAAACTGATTAACATTTAACAAACCCAAACCTACCTTTAATTCTGCTAGCTTCTCTACACAAACTGATTAACATTTAACAAACCCAAACCTACCTTTAATTCTGCTAGCTTCTCTACATAAACTGATTAACATTTAACAAACCCAAACCTACCTTTAATTCTGCTAGCTTCTCTACATAAACTGATCAACATTTAACAAACCCAAACCTACCTTTAATTCTGCTAGCTTCTACACAAACTGATTAACATTTAACAAAGCCAAACCTACCTTTAATTCTGCTAGCTTCTACATAAACTGATCAACATTTAACAAACCCAAAACTACCTTTACTTCTGCTAGCTTCTACACAAACTGATTAACATTTAACAAACCCAAACCTACCTTTAATTCTGCTAGCTTCTCTACACAAACTGATTAACATTTAACAAACCCAAACCTACCTTTAATTCTGCTAGCTTCTCTACATAAACTTTCTTGGGTTGTTCTTCCCCTTCATCATACAACCAGTTTTCTGTATCTTCTAACATACTGGATATGGTTCCTTTATCCTAGTGATTGAGTAACAAACATCTCAGTCAACAATTACACAATACTACAATTATATACAACACTGTACTGATGAATGTTTCATTACGAAACTACCTTTGAGAAACAAAACTTCAATTCTGTTTTTCCTACTGTAGTAAGATTTTATGTTATACCAGAAAATTTGTAATCACACAGAAAAGAACAGACACAAACTAAAGGCAGAAGCCATTACCTGTTCAGAAACAAACATCTCCAATTTGTCATACAACTGTCCTCTCATGTCATACACATATTCTTCAACACCATTCTTAGCATCAGCTTTCTCTTTTTCCATTTTATCTTGTTGGATCATTTTAGCCTGTAAGATATTACATTTGTCCCTCTTAAAAATGTTTTATTATGTGAGAAATTTATCACTGATAAGAAAAACAGTTACTGACAAATGAGCTATTTTATAAATATCTGTGACAAGAAGTCACTACTATGTGAGCTGCTACATAAATACGTGACAAGAAGTCACTACTATGCAAGCTACTACATAAATACGTGACAAGAAGTCACTACTATGCGAGCTGCTACATAAATACGTGACAAGAAGTCACTACTATGTGAGCTGCTACATAAATACGTGACAAGAAGTCACTACTATGTGCCATTACTACGTGGGCTGTTAGAACTGTTCAATTGAACTTCACTCTGTACCATCTGGCATCACGTTGTATTTTATACATCTAATGGTCTTACAGAACAAAAATAAAAAAAGCCACAACAGTAAAGCCACTTTTAGGGGACACATTATTTTAAAATGCTTTAGAACTTCAGCCATTTTTCCTGTTAGTCTTACTGATAACCATATAATTACAATTTATGGTTCATGTCATAATACCTTCTGTAACTCAACAACAAAATGAGCATCAGAAATACTATAATAAACATTTGTTTAGTACAAATTTAAATGTTACGATAAACACATTTATTTCAACACAATATATTAACCACATAAAAAATACAATTAATCAACATTAATAATTTATAATTAATTGGATTAGAAGTTTTACCATCAACTACCTTTTCCTAAGATAGTTCCAGTCTACAAAAACTTCCCAATGCAGCTCAAATATTCAATCTATTCTGTTTATTAATTTACTATCTCTTGTCGTTATCAAAATAACTACATACTAACTACATCAAATGAACACACAGTCCACAATACTAGAAGTGAAAACATAAAAGTACTATATGAAAATCCTCAGACATATGCTATTTGTATCTTATGCACGACTGGGGTATTAGTAAGTTCATAGAAACTTGTCCTGGAGTAGGAATACACAAGCTGTTTAACATCTTATTATACACTGTACTGAATATACCTATTTTGATATATGTGTTAATATTATAAAACTGTACATTACACACCGTACTGAATATACATATATTGATACACGTGTTAGTATTATTAACGGTACATTACATACTGTACCAAACGTATCCATTTGTTTTGCATATTAGTATTACATGTTATTCATTTATACAAATCTTTTTAATTCAACATACATAAAAACTCACCTCTGTTTCAATCAAATCATTAAGTTCCTTCTGAGAAAGCTCGTATACCACTGATTCAATAGGCAGTTCTACTGATTTCACTAACTTCTTCTGTTTCTTCTGTGTTGACTGTTCCTTCTTCTCAGATTCATTAATAATGGTTGCAGTAAACACATTGGTAAATAATGACAAACATCAACAATCACACTATTATAACTCATACAAAGATATGGGGCAAAAACATGCTGTCAGTCAAGGAGTGTGAAAGTTAACAGTCACATCGTTGCTGATACAGTGAAGATGTGTGAAAGTTAAGAACAGTCACATCGTTACTGATATAGTCAAGGAGTGTGAAAGTTAAGAACAGTCACATCATTACTGATATAGTCAAGGAGTGTGAAAGTTAAGAACAGTCACATCATTACTGATATAGTCAAGGAGTGTGAAAGTTAAGAACAGTCACATCATTACTGATATAGTCAAGGAGTGTGAAAGTTAAGAACAGTCACATCATTACTGATATAGTCAAGATGTGTGAAAGTTAAGAACAGTCACATCATTACTGATATAGTCAAGGAGTGTGAAAGTTAAGAACAGTCACATCATTACTGATATAGTCAAGGAGTGTGAAAGTTAAGAACAGTCACATCATTACTGATATAGTCAAGGAGTGTGAAAGTTAAGAACAGTCACATCATTACTGATATAGTCAAGGAGTGTGAAAGTTAAGAAGTCACATCATTACCGATATAGTCAAGGGGTGTGAAAGTTAAGAACAGTCACATCATTACTGATATAGTCAAGGAGTGTGAAAGTTAAGAACAGTCACATCATTACTGATATAGTCAAGACATGTGAAAGTTAAGAACAGTCACATCATTACCGATACTGTCTCTATAATCTTCTGAGTAGATACTGAATTTTACTCTAGCAATGTTTGCTCTACCCTAACACTAACTGCAGATAAAACACAAGTGTATAATGAATGAAAAGTTGAAAAATATTAAATAACTTAACAACACCTCTACTTCCCTTCTTTCACCATTTCTGTTTGAAAGATCTACATTCACAACAGTTAACCTTACATGTTTTTTAATTTTATGATTATATTACCTGTACATTAAACTAAACTCAAGAGCACTAAATCACTATAAAAATCCTTTAACCATCCATATAAAACGCAACTGGTAAAAAGTTTGACGACCCATGTGATATTTGTACCCGTAGCTATAGCTCCTGTAGCTTTCAAATACGTATTTAAGACAACAATTTAGTAAACACTAGAATACAACATCTGAAAACTACTGTAATTTGACTGGCTTTCTCTAGCTTACACAATTGTTCAAAATAAACAAGAATCACATACCTTCCAAAAAGAAATAACTGTAACAAGGTTTTTTTTGAATGGAACATATTTTTTAAACTAGTTATAACAATGTCTATAATGTAAGAAATTATGGCTGTATAATAATCTATAGAAAGAGGATACAGGCTTTTCTGGCTGATTTGACAAACCTGTCAAAATCTAAGCAAATTACAAACATGGGTGGTTCAGATATTATAATCTTCCTCCATCTTGCATTTTTTAATTAGTTGGACAGCAAAAATATGTGTGAACATATGAAATCTATAGACGGGAAAATTCAGGGCTCAAATACATACATCACATGAAACGAAGAAACAAACACAGAATCTTGTAAATACTTCCTTTTGAAATTAAAATTTAAATAAGACTAAATTTTAAACTATACACTATCATTGCCAAATTATCTGCACACATTGATAAAACAGTATTTTAACTACAAATTGAAAGTAATTCTGTGAAAGGTCATAATGCAAATACTGATCCATCCATGTGTACAAGGTTAAAATTATAATAGTGGTGTATGTATGTTTACACACACACACACACACACACACACACACACACACACAAAGGAAGTGAACGAAATAACTAAGGAAATTATTGAATTGTTCCATATTTATGAAAATGAAATGCAGTAAAGTTACACACCCATAGTATACACTACAAATAGCTACCATGCAACTGACTGAAATGACACTGATATAATGCCTATAAAAGTATATGTAGTTATTACTATTCCCAGCAGTAATATAGTAGACAAGCTTATAGCTCCCAGGTTGAAACTACTCCTGAACATGTTTGTAAAAATGATAGTTAAAATGTCCATGTTTTAATAGATGTTGTATGGAACACCTGTAAAAAGTGTAAAAATATAGACTACAGAATGACAGAAGAAATGACCAAAGAGAATATTATGTTAGACAATGCAGGGTAAGCTGTTAATGTGGCCTGGACTGAAGACAAAAAGATACTCATGTCTCCACAACAGTCAGTTGCCATCCATTCTACACTCTTTCATCAATATGTATCAAACTACAAGTACTTTGTTTTCATACAGTTTAATTAATACTTTTGTATGGCAGATAGTTCACATTTGAAAAGAAGAAAGGGAATGATAAAAGCATTACTTAATAAATATTAAACCTTATAATAAAATCTGATATGTTGTGTACAAAAGCCTTGAAATGTTACCTGCAAAATTTTGTAAAGTTGTGTATACATTATAAGAAATCATAATGCAATTACTCTCACAGATACTTTCATGGTTTTGAGCTGGATACAAATGTATATATAGACACATACATGTAACTATATTTAAAATGTAAAAGACCACATACTTTGATAGTTTCACCAGCTGGTTGAGAAGATTCAGAGTTCTGCTCTATATTCTGAAAATTAACAAGTCAAGAAAATAGTTATTAATCTAGGATAACTATATTCTTGTGAAAGCTAGCAAGAGATGAAACTTGAAGGACAACTTAACAGTTAAAGTATTATATTGTAAAATATAGAGTTGAAAGAAAACAGGTTAACAATCACTCCCAGTCATGTGAAGAGATAATAAACAGGTTAATAGTCAGTCCCAGTTACATAAAGAATAGATTGGTTGGTTCATTTTGTGCTTTATGGCATAAAGCAGCTAGGCAATCTGTGCCAAACATCTGGTAAAAAGTTAAATGTATATTCAGTAAAATTCATAAAAGGAAATTAAGGTAAAACAAAACAAAGTTTTAGAAACACATAAGTAGCATAAAACTAATGTTTACATCTAGTCTACAACATTAAGAGAAAAACTACAATAATACAAGTTGTAAAGGACTTTCTGTAGCATAACTGTAATAATCATAACTCACCAGGAAGACTAACAGGTAAGTACAAAACCCCCGTCAGTCACCTGAAGTTGGCCTTTCCAGTTCTGGTTCTGAGTTATTTGATGTTATGACCATTTTCAAAAAGGAAAGTAATAAAAAGATTTTAAAAAACGTGTAGCAAAATTATAACAACAACATGACAGGATGACTAACAGATAGGTCAAACAGCAGCCTTTCTACTTCTGGTTTCAAGTTATTTAATGTTATGGCCAGTTTCTAATTTCAAATCGAACTACATGAACTGTGAATTTTAAAAGGGAGCCACATTAAAAAGGTATAAAGTATATATTAAAAAACTTAAATGGCATTCAAAAGATTAATGGACTTTAAAACAATAAAAACAGTACCAAGATGGACAGTGTCACCATCACCCATAACATTATCTAATGTTACGGACAAACCCTTGGACAGAACATGTTTAAAATGGTACCATCATTATGACTCTCAATGACGGCAAGAAAGTAAAATGTGGCTTATTGTGACCTGGGTGTTACACAAACTACACCCTGGTGCACCAGTTTCAGATAAAAGAAAACAATGAGTTAAAAAACTGTGACCAATGTGTAGTCTAGTTAGAACAACTTCCTCTTTCCTATCCTTATGGAAGCAAGATGGCCAAAGTCCAATATAGGGTTTTATTTGGAAAAGCTTTTTCGCGTTGCTCACTCCAAGGCGATTGCCAGCTGGCACGGAGCCAAGCCCTGAATACAGGACCCATAGTCCAGGTATGGAACAAGCACAGCAGTGATAGTGCCAGAGCAGATGGACTTAGTTGGTGAGCTCGTTCCCGCAAATACCAATATGGCCTGGTATCTAGAAAAACAAGATAGAAGTAGATGTTAAAGAGAAATGGGCCAGTGAGGTTTGAATATCAGCGAGAACAGTGTGTGAACCAATTCCAGGGCCAGTAGAGAACCAAGCGAATCAATATAAATAGTGCAATTTGAGTATTGCTTAGCTTCTATGTGATCCAGGGAAAGAGAAATGGTGTACAGTTTAGCAGTGAACACAGAAGCTGTAGAGGAGATTCTGCATGCAACCACTGAACCACAACAAACCATAGCAGAGCCCACACAGTCACCTGATTTCGAACCATCTGCATAAATAGGAATGGAAGGATGGTTTGAAAGATGTTCAGAAAATAGCAGACAGTATTTCCAATATGGAATGTCTACTTTTCTTAGATGACTTAAAGATAGGTCACAATTACGGACTGTAAAAAGCCATGGTGGAATTGGCTGACCAATGGATACAGCAATGTTATCCAAGGACAGACCCAATTCATCCAACTGCACCTGGATATGAAGGCCAAAAGGAGCAATGGCAGACCATCTGTTCTGAAAAAGTATGACCCACAGAGGAAAAAAAAAAAACACAACCCTAGGTGGGATGCTTTGATAAGGAAGGAAGTTTCAAAGTACATAGTAAAGACAGTTGCAAACGGCAGAGATGCAAAGAAGGTTCATGAGACTCTATGTATAAGCTCCAAACTGGAGAAGTGCAGAAAGCCCCAGTGCAAAGCCAAAGTCCTTGAAGATGAATAGAGTCTAGCATCTTTAAGGCCGATGGTTTAGCAGAGCCATAGACCAGTGGTCCATAACTGAGTTTCAATCGAATAACAACATGATATATCTTTAGCTTAGAATGTCGATCTGCTCCTCAAGTGGTGGAAGAAAGGACACAGAGGAT
This sequence comes from Tachypleus tridentatus, assembly GCF_004210375.1. Lineage (NCBI taxonomy): Eukaryota > Metazoa > Arthropoda > Merostomata > Xiphosura > Limulidae > Tachypleus > Tachypleus tridentatus. The sequence goes on along the minus strand of NC_134826.1, from coordinate 155,969,074 downwards.
GTTCAGTGCTCTTGTACATTTGACCTGTAGCTGCTTGATGTGTGGTATAAAGGTCAGCTTATGGTCAAAGATAAGCCCCAAGAACTGTGTCTCAGAGACCAAACGCAGCACAACTTTACTAATACGGAGTTAGGGATCAAGGTGTATACCCTGTTGGCAGCTAAAGTGCATGCAAACAGTTTTAGAGAGAGAGAAAATTAAAGCCATTTGCTGTGGTCCACTTCAGTAAACGACTAAGAGCAGTCTGTAGCTGCCACTCAATATATGCTAGTTGTGAACTTAATCCAAGATTGCTTCTGGCTTTGACATCTTACCCACCGAGCATGTGCACGGGCCCACTGGAAAGCGATATGGTTCGAGAGAGTGGGATATCTACGGAAAGTATCCCAGGCCCGTTTTTGAAACTTCCATGTCATGTAGTAGGCAGGATTACACCATGGACGAGGATATAGTGAAAAACATGTCAAGGTTTTAGGAATACACTGAGCAGCTGCTTGTACAATACAGTCAGTTACTGCTGCAACACATTCATCTTTGATGGCTTACAGACAATGGCAAGATCAAGTTCTGTGAGAGGGTCAGTTTGCCTGATCCAGCTTCCACCGTGGCATGCAGGTCAAGTGGCATCGACCACTGCCAATCTCTCTCAAAATTATAGGAAAATGATCACTGCCTTAAGGATTATTGTCAACCCTCCATGAAAAATGGGAGAATAATGAAGGAGAGCAAACTGAGAGATCAATAGCAGTAAAGGACTGACTAGGTGCATGGAAGTAAGTAGAAAAACAAGCATTGAAAAGAGAAAGGTTGTGATCTGCAAAGCAACATCTCCTATCAATATCAGCACTTCGCCAAAGGGAATGATGTCCATTAAAGTCCCCCAGGATGAAAAAAAATGATAGCAACTGTTTAATGAAAGCATCTAGGTCCATCTAGGTCTGATTGATCATATGTGACAGGTAGAGAGAACAAACAGTAATGGTATGACTGAAGGTAACACTGATGGCTACAGCCTCCAAGGGTGAGTCAAGTGGCAAAGACAGGGTGGGCACATGCCAATCAACCAACAGTGCCACCCCTCCATCACACAGCCTGTCATTTCTGTACAAAGTAAATTGCTGAAATGCGACTGTATTGGCAGGTTTCAGAAATGTTTCCTGTAAAGAAAGACATACAGGATGATAGGAAGCAATCAGTGCTTTGATGTCATCCAAATCAGAACGTAAACCTTGACAGCTCCATTGTATCAAAGTGGCCATTTTAATTCATGTGCAGGCAAACTGGGTGGAGAGCCCTTCTGTGTTTGACCATGTCTTTTTTCTTTATTCAAGGGAGGTCTGCAAACCTCCATGGATTCTGTCCTGGGTCAAATGGGCAGGCCTCTGTCGTACGAAGAAGATTCCAGCAACTGAGGATGTGAACAAATAATCATTTTGCATCTTGGGGCAGATGATGTACCCAAGAAAATGCCTGTACCCAGAACCAAATTTGATCTTGGGTTTGCTGGAATTAATGTTAGGGCAGAGATGGGTGTTGAAGTTGATTCATTAACTTTTTTAACCATGGAGGTCAAAAGACTTTTGATTTGTTTGGAGAATGATTCGTTTGGAAGCACAGAGAGATCTGTCTGCACTCCCACTGTAGTTGTGGAACAAAGTGCAGCATCATACATCTAAGATGAGGTGGTAGACACGAGAGTGGAGATACCCCTCACTGCAGAAACTCCTTGGGTGGAGAAACCAGCGAGAATCTGCAACTCTTGGATGTTCTTCAAATCACTCTCTACATTAACTTCCCCAATTACCTTTGAATGCAACAGGAGTTCAATGTGTTGAGATGTGGAAGCTTCCACCAATATGTCACCAGATCAAAGTTTCTTTACTGATTTTGGAGAGCCAGCAAGTCACTCTAGTCCCTTCTGAATGAAAAAGGGAGACACTTGCCCAAAAGGTTTGTCTGAAAGTGAATGCTATATAAGAAAATGAGGTACAACAGGTGGTACAGATGGTGAGGATTGCTGCTCAGAATCTTCAAGACATGATCTTTTACCTATAGACTGTTTTTCACTATTTTATTAAGATTTGTAATTGGAGTATCCATAATAAAGAAAGGGAAATTTCGGTGCCCACTGACCCCACCCACCATGTAGCCCTACGAGGGGATCACTACAATATCAACCAAGGACACTGCAGCAATGCCAGGGTTTCGTGAGCACTATACCAAAACACCAGCATTAGATACAATGTCCACAACACCTGTTGAGAACATCCAACACTGGTACTTGATTGACCCTAGCCCAAGTGGACCAGCCAACTGACCCAAGGGGGGCCACCCCATGACTGCCCATCTACACGAATTCAAGGCCAAAATGGTGTGTTAGGGTTGGACCCCTCAACTATCAGTATCCTCTCCTCCCCTACACAGGTTGCCACTCATGGCAAACACATTGGTGGATGTTTAGATCCCAGAAGAGGTAAACTGAAACAACAGAACCTTTACTGGGAGGTCCCCTCACCACATACAAACACATGAAGAGTTATGATACGCAGGTTAACAGTCAGTAACATTAGTTAAAAATTACATTTACTGTTCTTACATTAAAGTTTTCACAGTCAATTAGAATGTACAGCAAATGTGTACTTTATTAAAGTTGAAGCTATTGACAAAAGTTACATTAGAAGTTTTAAACAGGATATCTTGTGTGTAATGGACGTACACTTCACAACAGAAGAACAACTTACTTCTTCACAATTTTGTTGAGCTTCAGCCTTCCCAGCATCATTACAGGATGGCTGATCTTTTCCCTTACTAGAATCCATCTCCACATCAGTTTTTGGAGAATTCATCTGTTCCTCTTGAGACTTGTTTTCTATCTGTTCATTTTCTTCCATTGTTTGTTTTTCTAACATACTTGCAGAGCACACTGAGAATATCCCATGGATGTTAATTCTCACTTTAACCTTGATCTTTGCACTTTCACCATCACTTGATGGAGTAACCTTCTGGATTGTAAATTTACCTACCAATACAAATCAATTTCAACATACCAATAACATCACCAAAACTCACAAATATACTCTGAACCAATGTTTAGTACAAATATTACTGATCATTATTATAACACTTCTATTCTGTTCTGCATATTCTAATCTCGACAACCATTAACACAAATTTTCCATAATTTATGTATGCAATTTAAAAAACATTACACCCTTCCTTACTAGTTATTTCAATGAAGTCAGTATTATTATTACCACATCAAATTCTCTGATGATTAAACCACAGTTCACTCTTCTCAACAGGTGTCAAATCAAGCCAACATTGTTACCACATCAAATTCTCTGATGATTAAACCACAGTTCACTCTTCTCAACAGGTGTCAAATCAAGCCAACATTGTTACCACATCAAATTCTCTGATGATTAAACCACAGTTCACTCTTCTCAACAAGTGGGTCACATCAAGCCAACATTGTTACCACACCAAATTCTCTGATGATTAAACCAAAATTCACTCTTCTCAACAGGTGTGTCAAATCAAGCCAACATTGTTACCACACAAAATTATCTAACCATTAAACCACAGTTCACTCTTCTCAACAGATGGGTCATATCAAACCAACATTGTTACCACACCAAATTCTCTGATGATTAAACCACAGTTCACTCTTCTCAACAAGTGGGTCACATCAAGCCAACATTGTTACCACACCAAATTCTCTGATGATTAAACCAAAATTCACTCTTCTCAACAGGTGTGTCAAATCAAGCCAACATTGTTACCACACAAAATTATCTAACCATTAAACCACAGTTCACTCTTCTCAACAGATGGGTCATATCAAACCAACATTGTTACCACACCAAATTCTCTGATGATTAAACCACAGTTCACTCTTCTCAACAAGTGGGTCACATCAAGCCAACATTGTTACCACACCAAATTCTCTGATGATTAAACCAAAATTCACTCTTCTCAACAGGTGTGTCAAATCAAGCCAACATTGTTACCACACAAAATTATCTAACCATTAAACCACAGTTCACTCTTCTCAACAGGTGGTTCAAATCCAGCCATTTCAGATCCACTACAAAACTCATAACTATACACACACAACTAACCTAGAGACAAAAAGTTCAGAAGCCATTTCACATCCACTATAAAACTCAATCACAACTGCAAACACATAATTAACCTATCAGTGTTTGGGAGCCATGTTCACATCCACTAAATGTCTCACATCAAAACCAACAACACACAGACAGTCTTCTCACCAACAAGAAAACCTTGAAAGTTGACATTCTGTCTACAGTTGCTTCATGCTGTGACGCCAGCAGTGTTCTAATGTGATACACTTGTAGTTCATAGAATGGATTAAACTTTTCATCATGACTCTGTTACCAGATTATAATTACACAAGATAAAACAAGCCACATGGTGTTAACACTTCATCATGACTCTTACCACTTTATAATTACACTAGGTAAAACAAGTGGCCTGGAGTTAACACTTTGCAAGTGAAAATGAAAATAGCAGATGTAATATTAAAATTCATTATAATGACTTTATATTATGGATATATTTCTAAAGAAACTGAATTGGAAGACCTCCAAACTGGTCTCAATGCCATCAACAGTTTCATTTATTTACCTCTTTATATGTTGTGATACTCCACAAAAATTGGTTCTGACTGCAGTGAAAATAAACTGTATATTCTAAATCAATTATGTTTAATAGTACTAATTACAGTAAAATACCCATTATTTTTCTCTCTACAGGTTTGGCCCAACTAAGTTTCAAAACCCCAAATTAACTTTGCCATCAATATTATATCTTCTTAACAAGTTTCATTTTAAAGAAACTTTGCAAGTTTTCAGTAACCATGTGTCAAGAATAATTAAAAAAAGAAAAGTAAATGAATGGCTAATATGAAATGTTAAAAAACAATGTAAACAAGATAGCAGGAATGGCATTTGTATCATCCATACATACTATCACAGGCACACAGTGTGGTGGTATTTTAACAGACAAAAACTGGTTGAATAACTTTATAAATACGTATTACTGTACGTTAATTCTTGCCCATCCAACTATGATGCAATTGCTATCCTTACTAAATTGTCTGCACTGTTTCTTAAGGACTGACATCAGCTATCCCTACATTCACTTGTTTTATTAATGCTCTGTTTCAATAGACATACGAAGGTTATAGTAACCAAATACATTTGACGTTCTAAGTATAACATTTATTGTTTACAAAGCTGTACTTATAATCACTTACTAAATATAACTGAGACTCAAAGTATAACATTTACTGTTTATATATTATTGGTACTTCAGTTTCTTAACTCTTTTTACACAGACTTGGTCCAACTGACCAACCATGGGTCCACTCTGTTTACACATTATGGTTTTGCCACAGCAATGTTCTAATAGAGCACAAGTATCTTTACAAACTCTGGCAGACTTTCAATAAACATTACATCTTTTATAAGTAAAAAATAAGGTTTTCCAATAAAGTATCTTCACTAACGATTTGGCCCTGGATATATCATATTTTATTAGTCCACATATAAAGTATTTTTATGTTAAGGATAAAAATGCTTTTCTTCTTTATTTGAAAAATGTCAAATTTTGTTCTTCTAATCTCTAGAACCTCCTAAACACATTTCACATTTCTCTGTTCTTCCAGTAAGTTTGTTATATTTTATCTCTCATTTATCTCTACATTAATTCTGTAGTAAGGTGGTCAACGTTGACTGACCTTTTAATAAAAAAAATCTAAATTATCCATTTTCTCTTTCCAGAAAGACTTGAAATTGTAACATGAAACTATATTTGTTTATCCTAAATAGCTTTAAACTCATAACAGTATAAATCTATACTTAAATTCATTGTCCCCTGAAATGTGTCCAACTACTGCCCACACCATTATAAGTTGTTACTCACTCGAAGAACATGCAGCTCACGTTATTCTATCAACACACTGGAGATTAATAAACAGAGCTACTTTATCAACACACTAGAGATTAATATACAGAGCTACTTTATCAACAAACTGGAGATTAATAAACAGAGCTACTTTATCAACAAACTGGAGATTAATAAACAGAGCTACTTTATCAACAAACTGGAGATTAATAAACAGAGCTACTTTATCAACAAACTGGAGATTAATAAACAGAGCTACTTTATCAACAAACTGGAGATTAATAAACAGAGCTACTTTATCAACAAACTGGAGATTAATAAACAGAGCTACTTTATCAACAAACTGGAGATTAATAAATAGAGCTACTTTATCAACACACTGGAGATTAATAAACAGAGCTACTTTATCAACAAACTGGAGATTAATAAATAGAGCTACTTTATCAACACACTGGAGATATAAACTACAATAACCACACGAACTACAATGACAATTATATTAGCCACACAAACTACAACAACAATTACATTAACCACACAAACTACAATAACAATGATATTAACAATATAAACTACAATAACAGTTATAAGTATCTTTAGTCTACCTGTTCATTAGAAAAATAACTTACCAATGTGCGAATCAGGATATGGAATGTTAGCATTGTCAACATAGAATGCTTGAAGTGTAAAAGCGTCAGTCCTAAAGAATGTTAGCATCTTGGAGAATGGAACTTGGTGAAACTTTGGAAACACTTCCATTTCTCTGTAGAAACAAATCCAAAATTGTCAAATCTGATATTAGAAAATTAACTTTCTCTAAATCTTATCCAAACAAAAATAAATAATTTACTAAAAATTTCATAAATTACCCAAAAATATATTTAAAATAACAAACAATTTATCCACAAACAGCTAGTATTCTTGAAATACAACTCAAATATGAAAAATTATACATTCACATAAACAGGATATCTTGTTAGGAATAAGGAATAATTCCTCACAATTAGGAATAACTTTAGTATTACTAGCCAAAGAAAACTATTTAATAAAACGCACCCATCTTCCTTGACACTAGCATCCCATGTAATCTTTATAGGATATGGTTGAATATCAGTGATGGAGAATTCTCGAACTTTAAATGTAGGTGACAACATAGCACACTGAAAACAAAAACAACTATTTAAATCATTCCATTTTACTGGTACTTTTATTTTAAAAACATTGTACACCATTGAAATTCACATACCTAAAGATGGCAGTCCCTACTATTATAAGACAATAATGGAAATACCTGCAGAGCACAACCTCTAGCAACAGCCTCGTCTTGGTTGAGTGTAGTACTAGGCTCTCGACCGAAAACCTTCTGCACCAGACGTTTGATTGCAGGAATACGGGTAGAACCTCCAACAATTCCAACATCGTTCAGGTCACTGGGTTTCAATTCTATCACAAGAAATAGTTTGGTTGAACATGAAACAATGACAAATAACACTACTACTAACTTGTAACTTAACTCACTTTTTGAAAAATTCCTTCAATCTACTTGATTAATAACAACATCACCTGTATAATTTTGAAAGATACTGATATAAACTGTTAATAAGTACATTTTCTTTTAACTTTTTAAAAAAGTGTCCAGAAATAAGTATGTTTATTACAATGAATTTTAACTACATACAATTCAATATATTATTAATAAAGATCGGCATGGCAACCATGCCTGTAAGAAACAACAACAAAAATTACATACTGTTTGAAGAGCATTTTCAATAATGTACTAGTGTTTATAATGCCTAGTTCCAAACAAAGTACTGTAACAAGTTAACTTGTTAAACTATTGTCTATTCCCAACCTGTGGTACACATTCTCCAGGAGTACATGAAAACCTTACTGGAGCAAAACATCAAAAGAAAATAAACCCTAAAACTCAATACTGAAGGGCAATCTAAGTACCAAAGTATTCCACTAACCAGCACACAACATTCACATACTATTGACTACATCTTCTACCTTCTTATTAGCATAAACCACTCTTTTAAATTGTGTGTGTCAGGAGAAAACCACTGACTTAAATTCTTGGCTAAGGACTTAAAGTATAAAAAGGTTAGAAACTAGTGGTCTAGGCGGTCATCTTACTACAGACAAAACAAACTACAACAGTCTTTACCGAAGCTAGTCACATGTACTAGTGTTTAGAATGACAAACTGTGCAAAGGGTGTCCAACAAGAAAGGAAGATTCTGTACCATTATCATAGAATGATTAATTCTAACAGAATCACTTAACAACAAACATTGTACATACAATTCAGATTCATAATAAATAGCTGCAGCTAGAATTTCACAGTTACTGGTTTAAAACAACTGTCATCCTGGTGGACTACATGATAAACAGTTAATCTAACAGAACATTCTGTAAAAACTTGAAATAACACCACAAACTAACAATAATAAAGATGTGTTTCAACCAATACAGTCAACAGGCTTTACCAACATAAATATACTATATCAAAAAGTTGTTTTACAAATGTTAACTGCAGTAAAACTGTGTACACTACTTACTTGCTGCCTGTAAAACGTCTCTCATAGTAGCCTCAATCCTACCAAGAAGATCAGTTGCAAGCTCTTCAAACTTCTCACTATAAATATGCAGAAACAAACATTACTGTCAAGAAAAACAGTTCAGAGACTATATCATCCAAAGTCCCACATCACAAGCCATGTCAACATCCAGAAAATACCACAACTACAAATATATAATTAACATATTAAAGACAGAGTAAAACAAGTTCTCACATCCAAGAGAACATTTCATGTCAGATCTACAAACTACAAATACAATTAACCCACCAGATAAAGAGTTCACAAACAATGTTCACATCCGACCAACAAATACACAACAAATCTACAGGAAACAAATCACATCCACTACACGTCTCACAACAGACAAATATATAACTAACCTATCAGATACAGAGTTCCCATCTACTACGTTTCACAACAGACAAACAAACACATAACTAACCTATCAAATCCACTTCACATCTATTGCATGCTTCACATCAGACTAACAAACACATAACTAACTTATCAGATACAGAGTTCATAAGTATGTTCACATCTACTACATGTCTCACATCACACCAATAAACACACAACCTATCAAACAGAGTTCAGAAGCCATGTTCACATCCACTACAAGACTCACGTCAGAACCAACAATACACAGACAGACTTCTCACCAACAAGAAAACCTTGAAGGTTGACATTCTGTCTACAGTTGCTGCATGCTGTGACACCAGCAGTGTTCTAATGTGATACACTTGTCATTCAGAGAATGGATTAAACTTTTCATCATGACTCTGTTAACAGATTATAATTACACTAGGTAAGACAAGACACCTGGTGTTAACACTCTTCATCATGATTGTTACCAGATTATAATTACACTAGGTAAAACAAGACACTTGGTGTTAACACTCTTCATCATGACTGTTACCAGATTATAATTACACTAGGTAAAACAAGACACCTGGTGTTAACACTCTTCATCATGATTGTTACCAGATTATAATTACACTAGGTAAAACAAGACACTTGGTGTTAACACTCTTCATCATGACTTACCAGATTATAATTACACTAGGTAAAACAAGACACTTGGTGCTAACACTCATCATTAGACACCTGGTGTTAACACACTTCATCATGACTGTTACCAGATTATAATTACACTAGGTAAAACAAGACACTTGGTGTTAACACTCTTCATCATGACTGTTACCAGATTATAATTACACTAGGTAAAACAAGACACTTGGTGCTAACACTCATCATTAGACACCTGGTGTTAACACACTTCATCATGACTGTTACCAGATTATAATTACACTAGGTAAAACAAGACACTTGGTGTTAACACTCTTCATCATGACTGTTACCAGATTATAATTACACTAGGTAAAACAAGACACTTGGTGTTAACACTCTTCATCATGACTCTTACCAGATTATAATTACACTAGGTAAAACAAGACACTTGGTGTTAACACTCTTCATCATGACTGTTACCAGATTATAATTACACTAGGTAAAACAAGACACTTGGTGTTAACACTCTTCATCATGACTGTTACCAGATTATAATTACACTAGGTAAAACAAGACACTTGGTGTTAACACTCTTCATCATGATTGTTACCAGATTATAATTACACTAGGTAAAACAAGACACTTGGTGTTAACACTCTTCATCATGACTGTTACCAGATTATAATTACACTAGGTAAAACAAGACACTTGGTGTTAACACTCTTCATCATGATTGTTACCAGATTATAATTACACTAGGTAAAACAAGACACTTGGTGTTAACACTCTTCATCATGACTGTTACCAGATTATAATTACACTAGGTAAAACAAGACACCTGGTGTTAACACACTTCATCATGACTGTTAACACATTATAATTACACTGGGTAAAACAACTCTGATTACCTTCTTACTGCATATTGATATTCACATAACACTGTAAATTGTAAAACCACCATCATTACATAAGTATGTAACAGTAAAAGCCAAGATATATCAGAATATTTGGAAACCAAATAAATGTTTTGCATGTACCAGTTGGTCGATCACCTGGTATTATACTTTAATGGTTTAATCAAGTTTCTAAAAAAACATCCTTAAAAACAATGCATTTACGGTTGATTTTTACCTGCCATCTAATTCATGCAAGAACCATAATTAAAGCAAAAGACTGTTTTAGTGTAATAGAACTGTAATATTTTGGTATTTTTGTCCAAACATCAGACTGGCGGTTGGAATACCAACTTAAAAATGTTGTTCCATCTCTGCTCACTGATGTATAGTAGTTTTGTTATTGCTTAGTTCACTAAACTATTTATTATCTAAATGTAACAGTGACAACTACCTTCAACTTTTCTATTGAAATGCAAGGTCAAGGAAACTGAAGTTAAACTGGGCAGACGTACACCCAATATAATTTGGGTCTTATTTTTGCTGGTACCATATTTTATGATTTGTGCCCCCCTGTTGATGGGTGTTTGTTTACTGGCTTCATTTATATATTTCTTCTCCTGCACAAGATTAAATCTAACAATATTTCACCTCAAGTTTTGATATGTTGTGTAAAAATCATGTCAGTCCTTTTGATGTAGTTTGCTTTTACGTTTGTTTATATATGTATACCATGAACAGTGACTGTCACACTGTGACATCAATTAACTGTATTATAAATTTAAGTAGTTTACAAATCATATTTTAACATCAATAATTATTTTATTATAAATTAACTTTATTATAATTCAACTGTTTATCATTATTCTTACTTCTATGTTTAAGTCTTATCACTATTCTGTCAGGATAGGTGAGCCTTGCAGTTGAAGTACATACATGTAGTAATACTTTACTAAATTACAGAATTACTTACAAACTTTATAATATATGAGAATGACACCCTCTGGTGGGGTTAAGGGGCAGAATTCCCTTAATATACAAGCCTTGTATATAATAGCTTTGTATATAAAAGTCTATGAAACTTCAAGACTCAAATATTTACATACAATATACAGTTTATTTTCCATGTTATTAAATAACTAAAAGTACTGGAACAGTAAAATAAGTAACAGTAAAATTTTCACTGCTATACACTAGTAAACAGACAAGTAACAGATGTTTATACCATAAAAGGTCCTTAAAACTACATAAAACTAAAACTCAGTAGCAGGTTATTACAAACATGGATGTTTAACAAGCAGAAAACAGTCAGTAGCAAGTTATTACAAACATAAATGTTTAACAAGCAGGAAACAGTCAGTAGCAGGTTATCACAAATATGGATGTTTGACAAACAGGAAACAATCAATAACAGGTTATTACAAATATGGATGCTTAACTATAGACTTTGTAAATCTATATTTAGGTTTTTTTAATATTTGCTTTTAAATCAACAAATTAACTAATGTATAATACTAACATCTGAATAACATATCAACAGTTTGACACCAAACTCACTGAGATAAATTCCTAAAATAGTAGTAGAATGCAATTTCATATGCAAGTCAACAAACACGATGACATAGTTTTGCCCATAACCCACAGCAATACCATGAATGAATATCAGTTAGGCTGAAACTCCCTGGGTACACAAAGTGAAACTTTATGCCAAGAAGAAAAAATTAATTTTAAGATGAAAGGTTCTGTTGACTGATGAAAGATGTTTAGAAATTACCTAAAATGTGATATATAAATGAAATTAACTCACCTGAATTTAAGACAAAACTAGGTACTATTTAGTAAGTTGTTAGTAAGTTTTAGATAAATATTTCCACTGTGAAGACGTACAAATCAAAGGATATCGATGAAACCAAACACGGACAACTGTTTATTTTATAGGCACAGTTTTTAACTTACTTTGAGCATGGAAAAAAAAATCACAATCTTGACTAACCAGATCATATAGACTAATTATTCATACACTAAAGTATTCTTTAACTGGAGAAATAAACTGACCGTTTCATTTTTGCTCCAACATCCTTGTCTTCCATTAAACATTCAATGTTCAGTGGTAGTTCATGTGGATTAACGCTCATCTGTTTCTTGAGTTTCTCACTTTCACTTAGCAGCCTCACAATGGCCTTCCTACTGGCCATAACATTAATCTTGTACTTGGTGCGAAATTCTTCAGCAAACTGACGAACGAGAACGTTATCGAAGTCTCTCCCTCCTACATTTGTGTCCCATGTAGCAGCCAGCATCTGGTGTGTTTTATAATTATTGAATAGTTGGTACATCTTACTAAAAACTACACTACATGTCTTGAAAATACATATATTGCCTTTAATCTCACCATATCTAGTAAATACAAAGTTATTCTAATGCACAAGTGACTATTTTCCTTCACTAAGATAAAGTGTAAAATAAAAACAAACAGCAAGACAGATCTTTGTAACCATTTAACAAGTTCCTTATTCATAGTAACTACAATAAAAAATATAACAAATACCAATTATTAAAAATGTTCTGGTTTCTTAAACACATTTTAGCTAAAATATTCTATATTTTAATGATAAAATTACTTTTTAATTAGCTCAAAATACATGTAAAAAACCTAATATAATACATTAATAGTTCCTTTCATAGAAAGATATTTACAGAAAAATAATAATTATCACTTCACTCTCTGGTGTTAAGAAAATTGGGAATACATTTGATAGAAGTTTTCCAAAACTCAAAGAGCAAGTTATCAGAACCTAAACTTTAGGGTAAAACAGTTTTCACAAACTCACAAGGAATATTAACTTATTTCTACTTTCTCATATCTAATACAAAAACTAAAGCAGTAAGAATTTAAAAAAGTTAAAAACATTAACAAAATCTATGCCTGCTCACAAGTATTTTTGATACAGTAAAATTTACATATGGCATTTTGAGACAAAGTTCAGAAACTATGTTCACATCCACTACAAAAATCACATCAGACCAACAAACACAATTAACCTATCAGAGACAGAGTTCAGAAGCCATGTTCACATCCACTACAAGACTCACGTCAGAACCAACAACAAAAAGACAGTCTTCTCACCAACAAGAAAACCCTGAAGGTTGACATTCTGTCTACAGTTGCTGCATGCTGTGACACCAGCAGTGTTCTAATGTGATACACTTGTCATTCAGAGAATGGATTAAACTTTTCATCATGACTCTGTTACCAGATTATAATTACACTAGGTAAAACAAGACACCTGGTGCTAACACTTGATCACGACTCTGTTAACAGGTTATAATTACACTGGTAAAACAAGTGACCTGCTTTTAACACTTCATCATGACTCTGTTAATAGATTATAATTACACTAGGTAAAACAAGTGACCTGCTTTTAACACTTTATCATGACTCTGTTAATAGATTATAATTACACTAGGTAAAACAAGTGACCTGCTTTTAACACTTCATCATGACTGTTAATAGATTATAATTACACTAGGTAAAACAAGTGACCTAGTTTTAACACTTTTCATCATGACTCTGTTAGCAGATTATAATTACACTAGGTAAAACAAGTGACCTGCTTTTAACACTTCATCATGACTGTTAATAGATTATAATTACACAAGGTAAAACAAGTGACCTAGTTTTAACACTTTTCATCATGACTCTGTTAACAGATTATAATTACACTAGGTAAAACAAGCTTTGTGTTAACACTTTTCATCATGACTTTGTTACCATAAAAATGCGATAAATAATGTGCAACGAATAACATTAATCAGATAAACAACAAATAAACATCTGTAGAAACATACTTTTTATCTGCTATTACTACATAATACATGACAAACCTTACCTTAAGTTTACCTTTAGTAAAAGCACAAGCTGATACTTGGATAGATGAATGACCCACATCCACAAACACTACATTTTTAGGCTTATCATCTTCTAAGTCTGTCTTGTAGAAACCATAATTCAAGGCAACTATATGAAAAGTAAACAGTGGTAAAGAAGCCTTAATTCGAGGGAAACTATATACAGCATAAACTGTGGTACCTTTAAAGAACTGTGCGTGTGTAAGTGGCTTTGCTTCTAATATCTATATCACAACATGCTAAGTCAGTATAAAATAAATTTAACACTAATTTACAGATTAAAAATAACCCTGATTGAACTTGTACTACTTTATGTTAATTTATAAAGGGACTCAGTTTTCTATATTCACCTAAACAAGTTGACTCCAAAGATTTAAAAAGATTAACATAACACAGGGGTGGCCAAACCGCAGATCATGAGCCACACACGGCTCTGACATATAATGTGCGGCTCGCAGAAGTCGGCTGAGCTCATTTTTGCATCACAATTAACATAAAAGGTAAAACATTTTCAAGCTTTATCATTATTTACTGGGTACAAACAGAGAATTCACTGGATTAAAATGTAAGTTTAGTGTTCATGATGAGTAAATATATTTAATAATTTAAATCCTAATTTTAATGTTAGTGTTGAGTCAAGGATTAAAGAAATTTTGGATCAGCAAGGTTTACAGAGGAATTGTGCTGGAGAATCAGTAATCATACAAGCAAGAATTACAGAGGAATTGTGCTGGAAAATCAGTATTCGTACAAGTGTTGCTGACAATGTTTGTTTTAATAGGCATGGCTTGTAATTGTGTGATTGTGGAGTGTGTGGTATTGTTGTACACAGTGAAATTAGCAGAGTGTCAGTGTGATACTGGGCACTGTAGTTTGGTCAGAGTGTCAGTGTGATACTGGGCACTGTAGTTTGGTTACATTGCCCATGTTGGAGCTTGTTGTTTCTTTTCACAGTAAAATTAGCAGAGTGTCAGTGTGATACTGGGCACTGTAGTTTGGTCAGAGTGTTAGTGTGATACTGGGCACTGTAGTTTGGTTACATTGCCCATGTTGGAGCTTGTTGTTTCTTTTCACAGTAAAATTAGCAGAGTGTCAGTGTGATACTGGGCACTGTAGTTTGGTCAGAGTGTCAGTGTGATACTGGGCACTGTAGTTTGGTTACATTGCCCATGTTGGAGCTTGTTGTTTCTTTTCACAGTAAAATTAGCAGAGTGTCAGTGTGATACTGGGCACTGTAGTTTGGTCAGAGTGTTAGTGTGATACTGGGCACTGTAGTTTGGTTACATTGCCCATGTTGGAGCTTGTTGTTTCTTTCACAGTAAAATTAGCAGAGTGTCAGTGTGATACTGGGCACTGTAGTTTGGTCAGAGTGTCAGTGTGATACTGGGCACTGTAGTTTGGTTACATTGCCCATGTTGGAGCTTGTTGTTTCTTTTCACAGTAAAATTAGCAGAGTGTCAGTGTGATACTGGGCACTGTAGTTTGGTCAGAGTGTTAGTGTGATACTGGGCACTGTAGTTTGGTTACATTGCCCATGTTGGAGCTTGTTGTTTCTTTTCACAGTAAAATTAGCAGAGTGTCAGTGTGATACTGGGCACTGTAGTTTGGTCAGAGTGTCAGTGTGATACTGGGCACTGTAGTTTAGTCAGAGTGTCAGTGTGATACTGGGCACTGTAGTTTGGTCAGAGTGTTAGTGTGATACTGGGCACTGTAGTTTGGTCAGAGTGTTAGTGTGATACTGGGCACTGTAGTTTGGTCAGAGTGTTAGTGTGATACTGGGCACTGTAGTTTGGTCAGAGTGTTAGTGTGATACTGGGCACTGTAGTTTGGTTACATTGCCCATGTTGGAGCTTGTTGTTTCTTTTCACAGTAAAATTAGCAGAGTGTCAGTGTGATACTGGGCACTGTAGTTTGGTCAGAGTGTTAGTGTGATACTGGGCACTGTAGAGTTTGGTCAGAGTGTTAGTGTGATACTGGGCACTGTAGAGTTTGGTCAGAGTGTTAGTGTGATACTGGGCACTGTAGAGTTTGGTCAGAGTGTTAGTGTGATACTGGGCACTGTAGTTTGGTCAGAGTGTTAGTGTGATACTGGGCACTGTAGTTTGGTCAGAGTGTTAGTGTGATACTGGGCACTGTAGTTTGGTCAGAGTGTTAGTGTGATACTGGGCACTGTAGAGTTTGGTCAGAGTGTTAGTGTGATACTGGGCACTGTAGAGTTTGGTCAGAGTGTTAGTGTGATACTGGGCACTGTAGAGTTTGGTCAGAGTGTTAGTGTGATACTGGGCACTGTAGTTTGGTCAGAGTGTTAGTGTGATACTGGGCACTGTAGTTTGGTCAGAGTGTTAGTGTGATACTGGGCACTGTAGAGTTTGGTCAGAGTGTTAGTGTGATACTGGGCACTGTAGTTTGGTTACATTGCCCATGTTGGAGCTTGTTGTTTCTTTCATAGTGAAATTAGCAGAGTGTCAGTGTGATACTGGGCACTGTAGTTTGGTTACATTGCCCATGTTGGAGCTTGTTGTTTCTTTTCACAGTGAAATTAGCAGAGTGTCAGTGTGATACTGGGCACTGTAGTTTGGTCAGAGTGTTAGTGTGATACTGGGCACTGTAGAGTTTGGTCAGAGTGTTAGTGTGATACTGGGCACTGTAGAGTTTGGTCAGAGTGTTAGTGTGATACTGGGCACTGTAGTTTGGTCAGAGTGTCAGTGTGATACTGGGCACTGTAGTTTGGTCAGAGTGTCAGTGTGATACTGGGCACTGTAGTTTGGTCAGAGTGTCAGTGTGATACTGGGCACTGTAGTTTGGTCAGAGTGTCAGTGTGATACTGGGCACTGTAGTTTGGTTACATTGCCCATGTTGGAGCTTGTTGTTTCTTTTCACAGTAAAATTAGCAGAGTGTCAGTGTGATACTGGGCACTGTAGTTTGGTCAGAGTGTTAGTGTGATACTGGGCACTGTAGTTTGGTTACATTGCCCATGTTGGAGCTTGTTGTTTCTTTTCACAGTAAAATTAGCAGAGTGTCAGTGTGATACTGGGCACTGTAGTTTGGTCAGAGTGTCAGTGTGATACTGGGCAC
Organism: Tachypleus tridentatus; assembly: GCF_004210375.1. Taxonomy (NCBI): domain Eukaryota; kingdom Metazoa; phylum Arthropoda; class Merostomata; order Xiphosura; family Limulidae; genus Tachypleus; species Tachypleus tridentatus. The sequence continues at coordinate 155,951,676 of NC_134826.1, read as the reverse complement.
TGTAGTTTGGTTACATTGCCCATGTTGGAGCTTGTTGTTTCTTTTCACAGTAAAATTAGCAGAGTGTCAGTGTGATACTGGGCACTGTAGTTTGGTCAGAGTGTTAGTGTGATACTGGGCACTGTAGTTTGGTTACATTGCCCATGTTGGAGCTTGTTGTTTCTTTTCACAGTAAAATTAGCAGAGTGTCAGTGTGATACTGGGCACTGTAGTTTGGTCAGAGTGTCAGTGTGATACTGGGCACTGTAGTTTGGTCAGAGTGTCAGTGTGATACTGGGCACTGTAGTTTGGTCAGAGTGTTAGTGTGATACTGGGCACTGTAGTTTAGTCAGAGTGTTAGTGTGATACTGGGCACTGTAGTTTGGTCAGAGTGTTAGTGTGATACTGGGCACTGTAGTTTGGTCAGAGTGTTAGTGTGATACTGGGCACTGTAGTTTGGTTACATTGCCCATGTTGGAGCTTGTTGTTTCTTTTCACAGTAAAATTAGCAGAGTGTCAGTGTGATACTGGGCACTGTAGTTTGGTCAGAGTGTTAGTGTGATACTGGGCACTGTAGAGTTTGGTCAGAGTGTTAGTGTGATACTGGGCACTGTAGAGTTTGGTCAGAGTGTTAGTGTGATACTGGGCACTGTAGAGTTTGGTCAGAGTGTTAGTGTGATACTGGGCACTGTAGTTTGGTCAGAGTGTTAGTGTGATACTGGGCACTGTAGTTTGGTCAGAGTGTTAGTGTGATACTGGGCACTGTAGTTTGGTCAGAGTGTTAGTGTGATACTGGGCACTGTAGAGTTTGGTCAGAGTGTTAGTGTGATACTGGGCACTGTAGAGTTTGGTCAGAGTGTTAGTGTGATACTGGGCACTGTAGAGTTTGGTCAGAGTGTTAGTGTGATACTGGGCACTGTAGAGTTTGGTCAGAGTGTTAGTGTGATACTGGGCACTGTAGTTTGGTCAGAGTGTTAGTGTGATACTGGGCACTGTAGTTTGGTCAGAGTGTTAGTGTGATACTGGGCACTGTAGAGTTTGGTCAGAGTGTTAGTGTGATACTGGGCACTGTAGTTTGGTTACATTGCCCATGTTGGAGCTTGTTGTTTCTTTTCATAGTGAAATTAGCAGAGTGTCAGTGTGATACTGGGCACTGTAGTTTGGTTACATTGCCCATGTTGGAGCTTGTTGTTTCTTTTCACAGTGAAATTAGCAGAGTGTCAGTGTGATACTGGGCACTGTAGTTTGGTCAGAGTGTTAGTGTGATACTGGGCACTGTAGAGTTTGGTCAGAGTGTTAGTGTGATACTGGGCACTGTAGAGTTTGGTCAGAGTGTTAGTGTGATACTGGGCACTGTAGTTTGGTCAGAGTGTCAGTGTGATACTGGGCACTGTAGTTTGGTCAGAGTGTCAGTGTGATACTGGGCACTGTAGTTTGGTCAGAGTGTCAGTGTGATACTGGGCACTGTAGTTTGGTCAGAGTGTCAGTGTGATACTGGGCACTGTAGAGTTTGGTCAGAGTGTTAGCGTGATACTGGGCACTGTAGAATTTGGTCAGAGTGTCAGTGTGATACTGGGCACTGTAGTTTGGTCAGAGTGTCAGTGTGATACTGGGCACTGTAGTTTGGTCAGAGTGTCAGTGTGATACTGGGCACTGTAGTTTGGTCAGAGTGTCAGTGTGATACTGGGCACTGTAGTTTGGTCAGAGTGTTAGTGTGATACTGGGCACTGTAGTTTGGTCAGAGTGTTAGTGTGATACTGGGCACTGTAGTTTGGTCAGAGTGTTAGTGTGATACTGGGCACTGTAGTTTGGTTACATTGCCCATGTTGGAGCTTGTTGTTTCTTTTCACAGTAAAATTAGCAGAGTGTCAGTGTGATACTGGGCACTGTAGTTTGGTCAGAGTGTTAGTGTGATACTGGGCACTGTAGTTTGGTCAGAGTGTTAGTGTGATACTGGGCACTGTAGAGTTTGGTCAGAGTGTTAGTGTGATACTGGGCACTGTAGAGTTTGGTCAGAGTGTTAGTGTGATACTGGGCACTGTAGAGTTTGGTCAGAGTGTTAGTGTGATACTGGGCACTGTAGAGTTTGGTCAGAGTGTTAGTGTGATACTGGGCACTGTAGTTTGGTCAGAGTGTTAGTGTGATACTGGGCACTGTAGTTTGGTCAGAGTGTTAGTGTGATACTGGGCACTGTAGAGTTTGGTCAGAGTGTTAGTGTGATACTGGGCACTGTAGAGTTTGGTCAGAGTGTTAGTGTGATACTGGGCACTGTAGAGTTTGGTCAGAGTGTTAGTGTGATACTGGGCACTGTAGTTTGGTCAGAATGTTAGTGTGATACTGGGCACTGTAGTTTGGTCAGAGTGTTAGTGTGATACTGGGCACTGTAGAGTTTGGTCAGAGTGTTAGTGTGATACTGGGCACTGTAGTTTGGTTACATTGCCCATGTTGGAGCTTGTTGTTTCTTTTCATAGTGAAATTAGCAGAGTGTCAGTGTGATACTGGGCACTGTAGTTTGGTCAGAGTGTTAGTGTGATACTGGGCACTGTAGTTTGGTCAGAGTGTCAGTGTGATACTGGGCACTGTAGTTTGGTCAGAGTGTCAGTGTGATACTGGGCACTGTAGTTTGGTCAGAGTGTCAGTGTGATACTGGGCACTGTAGAGTTTGGTCAGAGTGTCAGTGTGATACTGGGCACTGTAGTTTGGTCAGAGTGTTAGTGTGATACTGGGCACTGTAGTTTGGTCAGAGTGTCAGTGTGATACTGGGCACTGTAGAGTTTGGTCAGAGTGTTAGTGTGATACTGGGCACTGTAGAGTTTGGTCAGAGTGTCAGTGTGATACTGGGCACTGTAGAGTTTGGTCAGAGTGTTAGTGTGATACTGGGCACTGTAGAGTTTGGTCAGAGTGTCAGTGTGATACTGGGCACTGTAGTTTGGTCAGAGTGTTAGTGTGATACTGGGCACTGTAGAGTTTGGTTACATTGCCCATGTTGGAGCTTGTTGTTTCTTTCCACAGTGAAATTAGCAGAGTGTCAGTGTGATACTGGGCACTGTAGTTTGGTTACATTGCCCATGTTGGAGCTTGTTGTTTCTTTTCACAGTGAAATTAGCAGAGTGTCAGTGTGATACTGGGCACTGTAGTTTGGTCAGAGTGTTAGTGTGATACTGGGCACTGTAGAGTTTGGTCAGAGTGTTAGTGTGATACTGGGCACTGTAGAGTTTGGTCAGAGTGTCAGTGTGATACTGGGCACTGTAGTTTGGTCAGAGTGTCAGTGTGATACTGGGCACTGTAGTTTGGTCAGAGTGTCAGTGTGATACTGGGCACTGTAGTTTAGTCAGAGTGTCAGTGTGATACTGGGCACTGTAGTTTGGTCAGAGTGTCAGTGTGATACTGGGCACTGTAGAGTTTGGTCAGAGTGTTAGTGTGATACTGGGCACTGTAGAGTTTGGTCAGAGTGTTAGTGTGATACTGGGCACTGTAGTTTGGTCAGACTGTCAGTGTGATACTGGGCACTGTAGTTTGGTCAGAGTGTCAGTGTGATACTGGGCACTGTAGTTTGGTCAGAGTGTCAGTGTGATACTGGGCACTGTAGTTTGGTCAGAGTGTTAGTGTGATACTGGGCACTGTAGTTTGGTCAGAGTGTTAGTGTGATACTGGGCACTGTAGTTTGGTCAGAGTGTCAGTGTGATACTGGGCACTGTAGTTTGGTCAGAGTGTTAGTGTGATACTGGGCACTGTAGAGTTTGGTTACATTGCCCATGTTGGAGCTTGTTGTTTCTTTTCACAGTGAAATTAGCAGAGTGTCAGTGTGATACTGGGCACTGTAGTTTGGTCAGAGTGTTAGTGTGATACTGGGCACTGTAGTTTGGTCAGAGTGTTAGTGTGATACTGGGCACTGTAGAGTTTGGTCAGAGTGTTAGTGTGATACTGGGCACTGTAGAGTTTGGTCAGAGTGTTAGTGTGATACTGGGCACTGTAGAGTTTGGTCAGAGTGTTAGTGTGATACTGGGCACTGTAGAGTTTGGTCAGAGTGTTAGTGTGATACTGGGCACTGTAGAGTTTGGTCAGAGTGTTAGTGTGATACTGGGCACTGTAGTTTGGTCAGAGTGTTAGTGTGATACTGGGCACTGTAGTTTGGTCAGAGTGTTAGTGTGATACTGGGCACTGTAGAGTTTGGTCAGAGTGTTAGTGTGATACTGGGCACTGTAGAGTTTGGTCAGAGTGTTAGTGTGATACTGGGCACTGTAGTTTGGTCAGAGTGTTAGTGTGATACTGGGCACTGTAGTTTGGTCAGAGTGTTAGTGTGATACTGGGCACTGTAGAGTTTGGTCAGAGTGTTAGTGTGATACTGGGCACTGTAGTTTGGTTACATTGCCCATGTTGGAGCTTGTTGTTTCTTTTCATAGTGAAATTAGCAGAGTGTCAGTGTGATACTGGGCACTGTAGTTTGGTCAGAGTGTTAGTGTGATACTGGGCACTGTAGTTTGGTCAGAGTGTCAGTGTGATACTGGGCACTGTAGTTTGGTCAGAGTGTCAGTGTGATACTGGGCACTGTAGTTTGGTCAGAGTGTCAGTGTGATACTGGGCACTGTAGAGTTTGGTCAGAGTGTCAGTGTGATACTGGGCACTGTAGTTTGGTCAGAGTGTTAGTGTGATACTGGGCACTGTAGTTTGGTCAGAGTGTCAGTGTGATACTGGGCACTGTAGAGTTTGGTCAGAGTGTTAGTGTGATACTGGGCACTGTAGAGTTTGGTCAGAGTGTCAGTGTGATACTGGGCACTGTAGAGTTTGGTCAGAGTGTTAGTGTGATACTGGGCACTGTAGAGTTTGGTCAGAGTGTCAGTGTGATACTGGGCACTGTAGTTTGGTCAGAGTGTTAGTGTGATACTGGGCACTGTAGAGTTTGGTTACATTGCCCATGTTGGAGCTTGTTGTTTCTTTCCACAGTGAAATTAGCAGAGTGTCAGTGTGATACTGGGCACTGTAGTTTGGTTACATTGCCCATGTTGGAGCTTGTTGTTTCTTTTCACAGTGAAATTAGCAGAGTGTCAGTGTGATACTGGGCACTGTAGTTTGGTCAGAGTGTTAGTGTGATACTGGGCACTGTAGAGTTTGGTCAGAGTGTTAGTGTGATACTGGGCACTGTAGAGTTTGGTCAGAGTGTTAGTGTGATACTGGGCACTGTAGTTTGGTCAGAGTGTCAGTGTGATACTGGGCACTGTAGTTTGGTCAGAGTGTCAGTGTGATACTGGGCACTGTAGTTTGGTCAGAGTGTCAGTGTGATACTGGGCACTGTAGTTTGGTCAGAGTGTCAGTGTGATACTGGGCACTGTAGAGTTTGGTCAGAGTGTTAGTGTGATACTGGGCACTGTAGAGTTTGGTCAGAGTGTTAGTGTGATACTGGGCACTGTAGTTTGGTCAGAGTGTCAGTGTGATACTGGGCACTGTAGTTTGGTCAGAGTGTCAGTGTGATACTGGGCACTGTAGTTTGGTCAGAGTGTCAGTGTGATACTGGGCACTGTAGTTTGGTCAGAGTGTTAGTGTGATACTGGGCACTGTAGTTTGGTCAGAGTGTTAGTGTGATACTGGGCACTGTAGTTTGGTCAGAGTGTCAGTGTGATACTGGGCACTGTAGTTTGGTCAGAGTGTTAGTGTGATACTGGGCACTGTAGAGTTTGGTTACATTGCCCATGTTGGAGCTTGTTGTTTCTTTTCACAGTGAAATTAGCAGAGTGTTAGTGTGATACTGGGCACTGTAGTTTGGTCAGAGTGTTAGTGTGATACTGGGCACTGTAGTTTGGTCAGAGTGTCAGTGTGATACTGGGCACTGTAGTTTGGTCAGAGTGTCAGTGTGATACTGGGCACTGTAGTTTGGTCAGAGTGTTAGTGTGATACTGGGCACTGTAGAGTTTGGTCAGAGTGTTAGTGTGATACTGGGCACTGTAGAGTTTGGTCAGAGTGTTAGTGTGATACTGGGCACTGTAGTTTGGTCAGAGTGTTAGTGTGATACTGGGCACTGTAGTTTGGTCAGAGTGTCAGTGTGATACTGGGCACTGTAGTTTGGTCAGAGTGTCAGTGTGATACTGGGCACTGTAGAGTTTGGTTACATTGCCCATGTTGGAGCTTGTTGTTTCTTTTCACTTTAAGTTTTTAGAAGTGTCTGTGGAAATGTTGTGAAGGAAGATGGTGTCATCAAATTGTATGATGTGAAAGTATGAAGAAGAAAACAGAAATTTTAAGCCAGAGTGGAAGGATGATATTGTATTCACTGTTAAAGGAGGAAAACCTTTGTGACCTATGTGCAATGTGTTACTCAGTCATTCCAAAGCCAGTAGCTTGAAAGCCACTGTGAAACAAGTCACAAAAACGTTATCCACCTAAATCAAAATTACGGAAAAACTAGTTCACTGCATTAAAATAATCATTAAATTGCCAGCAGACACTACTGACAACGTTCAGTAAGGAAGCTGATACAACAACTGAAGCTAGTTTTGTTATATCATGGAATATTGCTAATGCTAAATGCCCATATTCTGATGGTGAATTTCTTAAGAAAAATATAGCTGAAGTTGTTGCAGTGTTAGATCCAAATAACACAAAACTTCAGCGACTAACAGCACAAACACCAGCTTCACATTACACTACAGAGAGATGTATCTCCCAGATAAGTGTTATGTTGCAGGCAAAATGCAAAATGAGTTAAAGAATTCCCTTGATAAATCTATTGACATACAAGACAACTCACAACTGGCAATATTTGTTCATTATGTTTCCTCTGATGTAACTGTGAAAGAAAAGACATTGGACTTAGTGGCATTAAAAGAAACAACTCATGGTGTTGACATTAAAAAAAGCACTTGGCAAAGTCTTAACAAATGCTGATATTCCTCTGGATAAACTTGTCAGTGTTGCAACAAATGGAGCACCTGCAATGGTGGGGAAAAATGCAAAATTAATTACACTTATGAAAAGTGATCCCAGCTTTCCAGAGTTTCTCTCTGTTCATTGCATTATTCATCGTGAACACCTGACAGCCAGATACTTCAAGTATGAAGATGTTAAAAAATTTGTTTTTGAAATTGTCAATTTCATATGCTGAAATGGAAAGACCCACCAACAGTTCAAAAATTTTATTGAAGAACTGAAGCTTGAAGATAAACCCAGTGATGTCTCTTTCTACTGCACTGTGAGGTAGCTGTCAACCAGCAATGTCTTAAATAGGTTTGTGGATTTGTTGGAGTCTATTATTACTCTTCTTGAAGAAAAGCAAATATTCTATCCCCAACTGGGAAATGATGAATGGATGCAAGATTTAATGTTCCTTACAGATGTAATGAATCATCTACAAACTCTCAACTTGGCACTCTAGGGGAAGGATAAGATTGTTTCCGATCTTACTCACACAATTTTCAGCTTTCAGAATAAAATAAGACTTTTTTCAGAGAGACATACTGTCAAGAAATTTCAGTTACTTTCCCAATCTCAAAAGGAGAGTAAATACATTCCCTGATATTGAAAGACCACAAACTGGAAGAATACAAAGATAAATTACAAGGTCTGCTTGATAACTTCCTACATAGACTTGAGGACTTGCAGAAGCTGAAGCCCTGCTTTGCCTTTCTTGTAAATCCATTCACAATCAATGATGGTTGTCCAATTCTCCAACCTCTGATTATAGAATCATCTGCTGTGGAAATAGAACTAATAGAACTACAGGAGGACCTGGGTCTAAAGATGATCCGTAAATCCCATTCTACAACTGAATTCTGGAAGCAAGTTCCAGAAATAAAGTATCCTGAATTGAAGAAAACCAGTGTGCGACTCATTTCAATTTTCAACACAACATACTGCTGTGAGTCACTGTACTCTATAATGAAGCTTGTGAAGTCAAAGCATCATGCAATCCTTACAAATCAACACCTGATGGAGCTAATTTGTACAGAGTTAATAACATATCAGCCAGAATTTCAATGAATCACAACAAGATTGAAACTCACAAGACCTCTACTAGCAGTAAATAGTCTGGTAACTGTATCAATGTCTGTTTGTGTCAGAAATATATTATGATAAGACTAATATTTGGTAGGGTGGTATCTGATTAAAATATCTCTAATTTTATTGTTTTACATATTTAACTCCAAGTATTGACCAGATATTTACTAAGACAAATAAATATCATTAAAGATACCTGTTTTTACCACTTATTTTTATTTCTGGCTGTCTTATTTAGTGTTAATGAAATACAAATTTGCATATTTTTCTAAGATGTTTCCATAGCTCATTACCATATTAAATACACTCAATATAGTTAAAACAATAAATTTTGAAAACATTTTATATATATCGTGTACTTTGTGATTATTGAAACTAATACAAATTAACAGTTTATACACTAAATACATTAATAAATATTATTACCTACCTGTATTTATTAATACTCATACAAAATTTATGTAACAAAATGTACATGTAACAATAAAAACATAAATGTAATATTTGTTAATGTTCTCAAACATCTAAAGTTTATCAATGTTTGGACACCCCTGACATAATATCAAAGTAACTGTCCACCACACAGGCTAGTAGCTTCTGTAATGGTTGAACACCTCAACAGGTCATGTTTCAAACAAAACAGCATTACAATATTCTTTTGACCTCTGCTATCACGGTGTAATTATCTCCAGCAAGAAGCCACATGTTACTGATCTAAACACACGATATGAACACTTCTACCAGTATTTATAGCTGTTAATGTTAATAACACTTACAGTTCAGTAAACATTCACAGAGAAATCAGCACAAAGTGATAAAATCTTAGCTTAGTGATATCTTTATCAACAAACTTCCATCAAACTGTGGTCATGGTTTGCTTTGAAATCTTTATCATTTTGTAGCTCATTTAAATGATGTTGGAATATGATGGGAAAAATGTTTGTGTAGAGCAAGATGAGGTCGGCTAAATTAAATCATTGTTTATTTGACTGTATCAAATCTTATTTCACTGATTCTGTTTTGTCTATACGAGGACTAATCAACCTAAATAACTGCTTGAATGAACATGAAAATCTATGACCCTGTTGTAACAGCTAACTTTACCTTATTTTAAACAAGAACATTAAAATAGTCAACACCACCAACATAAGTGGTCAGCATCAAACCATAATAAGAATTCTTTATAAGTTGCACAAATACAAACAAAACAGCATGAGAACTAAACATTTAAAATGACCAAATGCTATAAAATGTTTACCTGCAGTTGTTTCATTCATCAATCTTAAGACATTCAGTCCAGCAATTTGAGCAGCATCTAACATTGATCTTCTTTCAACATCAGTAAAGTAAACTGGAACCTGAAATAAGTTAGGCTTTATATTAGGCCCAGCCTGTGATGATACACAGGTAAGTGAGCATGAAAGGTTATCTACAAGTACACAGAACAATATAAGTTAGGCTTTATATTAGGCCTAACCTGTGATGATACACAGGTAAGTATGAAAGGTTATCTACAAGTACACAGAACAATATAAGTTAGGCTTTATATTAGGCCCAGTCTGAGATGATACACAGGTAAGTAAGCATGAAAGGTTATCTACAAGTACACAGAACAATATAAGTTAGGCTTTATATTACTCCCAGCCTGAGATGATACACAGGTAAGTGAGCATGAAAGGTTATCTACAAGTATACAGAACAATGTACAATCTAAATCATGTGGGGGGCATTCTGAGGTTTGGATTCTTAACTTTCTATAAGTTAAGACTATTGTATAGCTAGGTGCAGTACAGGCCAACTTGCAAAAATAAAAAAGCTAAAAATATGGTACATATAGTTCATATTTCTGATGAATACAAACACGAGTTATATTTGTTAAGATCAAGTCATTATTCTAAAAGTGAAAACTAAGTGTATGTATGGTGTATCTAGGTACAAAGCACTCCACTGTTCCAAATGTGAACACTAAGGGCATGACATGCCATCATTTTAGAGTCAGAAGCTAGGGATATGGTATACCTATATAATATAGTTAATACTACAATAAAATCAAAAAGCTATGAAAGGAATAGAAGATTCAGGAAGTTCTGCAAATCTATTAACAACAATCTGAACTTTCATTACTATTACTTACAACACAGCATTCTCATATTTACTGACAACAAAACAACAACATTCTTGTACTTACAACATAACAATATTCTTGTATTTACTAACAACATAACAACAGTGTTCTTATACATAATGACAACATAAAAACAATGTTCTTGTACTTAAAACAAAACAACAACATTCTTGTACTTCCAACATAACATTCTTGTATGTAACTTACAACATAACAATGTTCTTATACTTACTCCAATTACACAGTCATTGACTTTAATTTTTAAAGATGCTTCAGCAATTTCCTTGAGTTTTGTGAAAAGCATGGCTGTAACTTGTGGTACACTGAATGAGGTCTCCTCTTGAAGATACCACACCTATAGTACAGGTATAAAACAAAAATCACATGAATACTGTCTCTTCTTGAAGATACCACACCTATAGTACAGGTATAAAACAAAAATCATATGAATACTGTCTCTTCTTGAAGATACCACACCTATAGTACAGGTATAAAACAAAAATCACATGAATACTGTCTCCTCTTGAAGATACCACACCTACAGTACAGGTATAAAACAAAAACCACATGAATATTGTTTCCTCTTGAAGATACCACACCTAAAATAGAGATAATAAAACAACAATCAAACCACGAATGTAACTTGTGATACATTTAATAACAATGAAAGATATGCTTTCTATCAACAGAATGACTATGTTTATGTACGAAGGTATGTTTTCTATCATCAGAATCACTGTCCTGTTAGTTACAAAGGTATGTTTTCTAACATCAGAGAAGCTATCCTGTCAGGTAAGAAGGAATGTTTTCTATCATCAAAGCAACTGTCCAGTCAATTAGGAAGGTAATTTTCTAACATCAGAGAAGCTGTCCTGTCAGTTAGGAAGGTATGTTTTCTATTGACAGTGACTGTCTTTTCAGTAAGGAAAGTATACTGTTACCTAGAATTACATTTGATGGAGTCAAAATATGGATATGTAGTTTCAGTAAATATCATCGATATCTCCAGACTTGTTTCCTTATTTTTTTCTAAGATTCCTGTTTATATGTTTCTAATTTACCAATTTTTTATTTATATTGTTTGCTGGCTTTCTTTATTCTCAACTATAGGTAAATGATTAGTTCATATGGTAGCTAACACCATAATCATAATAAACATAGCTAGTACCTAGCTGATACACTTCCCGATGAGTTACTGTAACTGTTGAATATTTGATCACATTAAATCAAGATGTAAGATGTTAAGCTGTAACTAGAGATTGTCTGTTTGTTTTTGAAGTTCGCACAAAGCTACTCAAGGCCTATCTGTGCGAGCCATCCCTAATTTAGCAGTGTAAGACTAGAGGGAAGGCAGCTAGTCATCACCACCCACCACCAACTCTTGGGCTAATCTATTACCAATGAATAGTAGGATTGACCATCACATTATAACACCGCCACGGCTGAAATGGTGAGCATGTTTGGTGCGAGCGGGATTCGAACCCTCAATCCTCGGAGTACGAGTCGAACTCCTTAATACACCTGGCCATGCTGGGCCACTCTACTAGAGATTGTCATAGAAATTTGTTTAAGAGAATACAATTATTTATAATTTCTTTGTAACCAAATTCTCTCCATATAATGGGCAAACATGCCTAGACTGAGACACAACCTTCACTAAGACAAAATGTTACCAGCAGCCTTTTCAAATAAAACATACAAGTCTAACATCACTTTAAATAAATCTTTGTGTCTTTTATTATTAAATGTCTATATATTATTGACTGCTAATTCCTTCAGTTTGTTTAAAGGAACATCAGATACTTGCAACAAAGTTAAATTCAAGTTAGGAAAAACACAAAAGAAAGATCATTTTTTCAATACCCCTACAACTGTCACAATATCTTATTTTGTATTTTATACAAGGTTTGGATGTTATATACCAACCTACTTCTACAACAGGCTAGCAAACAGGCCATACAGGCTAAAACAAAACAAAGTTTAATTTTGAATTAAAAAACAAAAAACATAAATAGCATTAAAACCAATGTTTACATCTTGTCTGCAGCAGTAAGAGAAAAGCTACAGTACTACAAGCTGTAAAGGATTTCTGTAGCATAATTGTAATTGTTATGGCTCGTCAGGACGACTAATGAGTAATTTCAAACATCAGCATTAGTCACCAGAAGTTGGCCTTTCCAGTCCTAGTTTCAAGTTATTTGATGATATGGCCATTTTCTAATTTCAAATTAAACTAGATGAACTTCGATTCTTAAAAGGGAATCACATCAAAAAAGATTTAATGTATAACTTAAAAAGCATTAAAAAGATTAATGACCTTTAAAAAAACTAAAAACATTTCTAAGGTGGGCAGTGTCACCATCATCAATAACAATGTCTAACATTATGGATAAACACTGGGACAGAACATGCTTAAAATGGTGCCATCGGTGAGAGTTACAATGATGTCAAGACAGTAAAATGTGGCTTATTGTGACTTGAGTGTTACACAAACTATACACTGGTTCATCAGTTCCAAATAAAAAAAAATGATGAGTTAAAGAACTGTGACCAATGCAAAGTCTAGTTAGAACAACTTCCTCTTTCTGATCCTTATGGAAGTCCAATACAAGGTTTTATATGAAGAAGCTTGTTTTCACATTGCTCACTCCAAGTCCACTACCAACTGGCACAGAGCTGAGCCTTGAATACAGGACCATAGTCCACGTATGGAACAGGCACAACAATGATAGTGCCAGAGCTGATAGATTTAGCTGCAGTGTCAGCAAGCTCATTCCCACAAATACCAATGTAGCCTGGTATCCAGGAAAACTGGATAGAAGTAGATGTTAGAAAGAAATGGGCCAGTTGGTTCTGAATATCAGTGAGAACAGGGTGTGAACTAACATGAAGCAATTCCAGGGCCAGTAAAAATAAAGTGAGTCAGTATAAATAGTGCAATTTGAGTACTGCTTTGCTTCTGTGATCCAGGGCATGAGAAATGGAGTGCAGTTCAGCAGTGAACACAGAAGTCGTAGAACAATGGCAGAGCCTACACAGTAACCTGATTTTGAACCATCTGTATAATTAGGAATGGAAGGATAGTTTTAAAGATGTTCAGCAAACAACAGACAGTATTTCCAATATGGAGTGTCTGCTTTTCTCAGATGACTAAAAGATATGTCACATTTGGGGACTGTAAGAAGCCATGGTGGAATTGGCTGGCCAATGGATACAGCAATGTTATCCAAAGACAGACTCAATTCATCCAACTGTGCCTGGATACAAAGGCCAAAAGGAGCAATGGCAGATTGTTCTGGAAACATATGGCCCACTGAGGAAGGACAACAATTCCTTTGGTGAGGAATCAAGTTTCAAAATTTATAGTAAAGACAGTTGCAAATGGCAAAGGTGCAAAGAAGGTTCATAAGACTCTGTGTATAAGCTATGAACTGAGAAAGTATGGAAAGCCCTGGTGCAGAGCAGAAGTCCTTGATGATGAATGGGGTCCAGTATCTTTAAAGCCAAGGGTCTGGCAGAGACACAGACCAGTGATCCATAGTCAAGTTTCGATCGAATAAGAACACGATATATCTTTAGCATGGAACATTGATCTGTCCTCATGTGGTGGAAGAGAGGACACAGAGGATGTTCAGTGTTCTTGTATATTAGACTTGTAGCTGCTTGATGTGTAGTAAAAAGGTCAGCTTATGGTCAAAGATAAGGTCCAAGAACTTTGTCTCAGGAACCACAGGCAACACAACTTCACCAATACGGAGTTCAGGATCAGGGTGAATACCCCATTGGTGGCAAAAGTGCATGCAAATGGTTTAAGAGAGAGTAGTTAAAGCTGTTTGCTGTAGGGTCCACTTCAGTAAACGATTGATGGCAGTTTGTAGCTGCCACTCAATATACTTAATGTTCGACAACAAACATGAGGTGTGAAAGTTGTCAACACAGAGCCCATTTACAACAGAAAGAGGGAGTTGTTCAGTGATGGCATTAATTTTTATACTGAAAAAGGTGACACTCAAAACACAACCCTGAGGGACTCCAAGTTCCTGAAGAAAAGAAAGAGAAAGTGTTTAACCCTCGAACCTGGAATCTCCTATCCATTAAAACATTTTTAATAAAACTGGGCAAATGACTATGTAACCCATATATGTGGATGTCTTGCAAAATGCCATACCTCCATGTTGTGTCATAAGCCTTCTCAATGTCAAAGAATATTGATACAAGATGTTGTCATTTGAGAAAGGCTTCTCTGATTGATGTTTCAAGTCGAATCAAGCAGAACACGGTGGAGTGCTGTCGCCGGAATCCACACTGGGTTGGTGAAAGGAGGTTGTTTGATTCAAGAAACTAAACAAGACGAGCATTAATCATCCTCTCTAAGGTCTTACAGAGACAGCTCGTCAAAGCAACTGGACAGTAGTTTGAAGGAATCTCGGGATCCTTCTCCAGACATAAAGGCAGGACAACAACCTGGTGCCAGGCATCAGGAAAACATTCTCCTGCCAGATCCAGTTAAAAACAATTAGAAGAATAGTAAGAGGAGGAGAAGATAGATGGTGTAGTACGTCATAGTGTACATCATCAGGTCTAACCGATGTACTGCCAGACCAGGGCCAGTTTAAGTTCCACCAGTGTAAAGGGACGATTATAGTCATAGAGACAATCAGCTTGAAAGGAAAGAGGTGACTGCTCTGCCTGAGTCTTGATGGATAAGAAGGTGGAGGAAGAAGTAGAAGTGCTAGTTACCCGACAAAAGCTTTAACCTAGAGTATCGGCAATGCTCAGGGTATCGGCTACTTCCTGGCCATCAGAGAGCAAGATCGAGAGGGGGGGACAGAATTATACTGCCCACTGACCTTTTGAATCTTGTCCCAAATGACTTTGGAACTGGTGGTAGAAGATATGCTAGTTGTGAACTTAAGATTCCTTCTGGCTTTGACTTCTTACCAACCGAGCACGTGTTGAGGTTTTAGGAATACATTAAGCAGCTGCCTTTATAATATAGTCAGTCACTGCTGCCATACAGTCGTCTATTGATGGCTTACAAACGACAGCAGGATCAAGTTCTGTGAGAGCAGTGAAAGAGGGCCAGTTTGCTTGATCCAGCTTCCACTGGGACACGTGGGTCGGGTGGCGTCAACTACAGCCGGTCTCTCTCAAAGTTACAGGAAAAATGATCACTCTCTCATGGATTATTGTAAACTATCCATTAAGAGTGGGAGAATAGTGAAGGGGAGCAAACTGAGAGATCAATAGCAGTAAAAGACTGACTTAGTGCATGAAAAGAAGTATAAGAACCAGTATTGAAAAGAGAAAGATTGCAATAAGAGAACTTATGTTCTATGTAATGACCTTGCCCATCAATATCAGCACTTCCCCAGAGGGAATGATGTCCATTAAAGTCCTCCAGAATTAAAAAGGGAAACAGCAACAGGTAGAGAAAACAAACAGTGATGGTATAACCCAAGGAAACACGGATGGCTATGGCCTCTAAGAGTGTGGTGAGTGGCAGACAAGGTAGGCACATGCTGATCAACCAACAGTGCCACCCCTCCATCCACTCGTCCATCATACAGCCTATCATTTCTGTACAAAGACAACTGCCAGAAGGTAACTGTATTGGCAGGTTTTAGAAATGTTTCCTGTAAAGAAAGACATACAGGATGGTAGGAAGCAATTGGTGTTTTGATATCATCCAGATCAGAAGGTAAACTTTCACAGTTCCATTGTTTCCAAGTGGCCATTTATATTCATGTGCATGCAAACTGGGTGGAGAGCCCTTCTGTTTTCAACCACATCTTTTTTCTTTATTCAAAGCAGGTCTATTGACCTCCATGGATCCTGTCCTAGGTTGACTGGGCAGGCCTCTGTCGTAGGAAGAGGATTCCAGCAACTGAAGACATGAATGAATGATTGTTTTCCATCTTGGGGCAGGAGAAGATGTACCCAAGGAAATGCTCATACCCAGAACCAAAGTGGATCTTAGGTTTGCTGGAATTAATGTTAGGGCAGAGATGGGTGTTGACAATGATTCAATGTTTTTAACCATGGAAGTCAAAAGACTTTTTATATGGTTTGAGAATGATTCTTTTGGATGCATAGAGAGATCCATCTGCACTCCCACTGTAGTAGTGGAACGAAATGCACCAGCATACACCCACGTTGAAGTGGTGAACTGTTGAGCCTCAGGGTAAGTAATGTATTGAATCATCTTCAAATGCTGCACCTCTTTTTTTTTCAACCAATTAGGGCAAGAACAAAAGTGGGATGGATGAGAGCTGTTGCAATTAACTCAATGGAGGTTCGTTTCACACTCAGAAGTATCATGGTCTTTACCACCTCAATGAGTGCACATCAAGGAACCATACATGATGTCTTCAAAATATCAAATCAACACTGGAAACATCTGAGAGAGTCTAGAATGTATGGCCGTAGTGATGTAAATGTTAAAATGAAGACATTAGTTGGTATCATAATTCCGCTGCAAAAATTCCTTGGGTGGCGAAATCAGAGAATCTCCGATTTGGGGACATTCTTCAAATCCCTATCACCAATAACTCTTCGTGTGAATTCAAAGTAGCATGGGGCATAACCTCAGTGGGATATCCCCAATTGCCTTTGAATGTAAGAGGAGTTCACTGTGTTTAGATGTCAGCAAAGTGAAGCTTTTTGAATGACTTTGGAAAGTGCCAACAAGACCCTCTTGTGCCTTCTGAATAAAAAAAAAAAAAGGGAGACATTTGCCCTAAAGATTTGTCTGAAAGAGACAGTAATACAAGAAAATGAGATACATGTGCTATAGATGTTGAAGATTGCTGCTGAGAATCTTCCAGACATGGTTGTTTACCTATGGACTGTTTTTTTCACTATTTTATTTAAATTTTTATTTGGAGGATCCATAATAAAGAAAAAAAATGTTTCTGTGCTCATTGACTCTACCCACCATGGAGCCCTATGAGGGGATGCATTACAGTGCCAAACTGCAGCAATGCCAAAGTTTTGTGTGCAATATACCCAAACACCAGCATCAGATTCAATGCCCACAACACCTGTTGAGAACATCCAACACTGGTACTTGGTTGACCATAGCCCAAGTGGATCAGCCAATTGACCCAAAGGGGGCCAAAGCAAAGATTCTCATTTACAGGAATTCAAGGCAAAAGTGGGATGTTAGAGTTGGACCCCCTCAACCTCCAGGATCCTCTCCTCCCCTTCATGGGTCACCATGCACCTCAAACACTCGGGTGGATGTTTAGATCCCAGAGGTAAACTGAAAGAACAGAATTTTCCCTGGGAGGTTCCCTCACCATGTACAGGAATCCACACTGAGGGGCTCTTAGCAATCAACAGTAAAGATTTTAAAGTTGTTTTGAAATGAATCTTTACTGTTTGAAGTTTTTACCTGAATGTCTTATTAGTGTTTAATGGAGTTCCTGGTGATTCTTGTTATGCACACCACAATATTGCTTCATGATATTTGCAACTTTAGTCTGCTGGATGGTGTATAAAATCAGACATCTACAACTTATAATCAATTATAGATAACTTGTATCCTTTCCTCCAGCTGGAATGTTCATAAACCTATACAAGAAAAAGCTATTAACAATAATAATAAACACCAAATTTTAAGTTTGTCACAGCAGGGTTAAGTAGGAATTCATAACCATCTTACAATGTTAAATTATAAATTTATCATATCTCATGTGAGAATACTAAAATACAACAGTTAATCTTCAATAAAGTTACTTCTAATCACTAGTATATTTAAAAAGACTTATTATTACAATTATTGTCATGGAAATAAAATACAAACTTCAATTAATCATAAAAAATAATATTTTACCTGTAGAAAAAATGCAAACACTTTTGTTGGTAACAAAATACAATAAAATGTCAAATTTTTACCTTAACACCAACACTGTTATTGTCCAGTTCACATAACTCATAAGGTAGGTACGTCACTTCCCTCTGAACTGCTGGGTCCCCTAGTTTCCTACCAATAAGTCTTTTGAAACCAAAAACAGTGTTTTCAAGTTTGTCACTTGCTTATTTTTAGCTGAAACACCTAGGTCCGCGATTTTTTTCACCAAGCGCCACATAGGATCTGATAAAATACATAATAATTACATATAAATATGCATACTTAGTTAAGCTTCAAAACACAATCATCTGGCCAAATCCTAGCTGTATATTAGGTTACTATAATTTAATACCTACAACTATAATGTGCAAGTTGCCACATAAATGAGACCTTCAAAGTACTACAAACTGATTTAATTCACCAGTAAAATGAACAGCAACCATACAATGTCTATATACATTTTTATCATTATCATATGTTTATATACATTTTTATCATTATCATATGTTTATATACATTTTACCATTATCATAGCTTATTTTTTCCAGCAGTATTTCTGTAACTGAGTGTATATAATGTAGAACTGATACAAAGTATTCCAACAACAAGTAAAATATGTACAGTTTTTAAAATTGACCAACTGTTAATGTTAACACTTTTTATGGAAATTACATGTCAGTCTTATATAATACAAAAAATGTCTAGTCTAATACAAGTTTTACCAAATTATTTAGTGAAATATATAACAGGAAACAACATGGATTATCAAGGATAAAAATTACCTTACTAATGTAGGTTTTTGTGGACAATACTGTTAATTATCTATACCATGGAAACAGTGCACTTAAAGTGTTCAAAAAACGTTTTATAAAGTGATGTACAGAAGTTAATAGTAATGGCCAGGGTAACTACTTCATAGGAATTTAGGACTGTGAATTAATTGGATGGATGAAAGCATAAAGAAATTAATGAAGTTCAGTCAGACTGGACTCTTCTGTGGTACGTATCAGAGGTCAGTTATCAAGCCTTTCACATAGTGAATTAAATATTTGATAATGGCATTTAATTACTACAAAGTACCTTTAATTAACAGAAACGTTTTGAAAGTACATGGTAAATGAACTTCAGTTTGGGTTATCATTCAGATCATGTTTCACACAAATGGGAACCCACTGAACTATGCAACAGATAAAGAAACAAATGGTGGACGAGTCACTCAAGCTTAGAATCAGTGTTCTGATGGTAATATCAAAATTACAGTATTTTAAGGTGTATTTATAGATATATTAAAGAAAGTCAACAGGCAATTATTTATGCAAACAAATCACCAGTCACACCTCACCCAGAATACTGTTTACAGTTTCAGTCTTGTTTAAGAAAGAATATTGCAATATTCTAAAGAACTCGCTGAAGACTTACTACAACTAGCGTGATTCAAGGACGTGTCCTATTACTGAGAATGACAAATATATTTCTGTGGATTTTATAAGATTACCTGGGACTGGTAAGAAAAGTTTCTCAGTTCTTATTCTTACTGTCAGATGAGAAGACAAAAGTTGCACACAAGTTTAAGATATGAAGACTAGCTTGACTACAATTAAGACAGTTTTATTTTTCTAACAGGTGGACTGGTTTATGAAGGAAGCTGCAGTGGGCAGTGTTGGAGGCTAGCACCTCATAGGCAGGTTGCAGTAGACATCCAAGTAATACAGACCTATATCTCCACTTTACCATTTAACATCACTTTTCTATTCCCTGCAGACTGAATTGTCCCGTCCATTTGACCACATTCAACTTAATATTTTACCTTTTCATACACAAAGGACTAATATTTATTTTAATGCAGGAAACTATTAAGTTTATTTTTGAATTAAATATTCTAAAACAACATACTGCCATTATCACACTGCTAGCTCAAGAGTGTGTGTTTTCTTATAGCAAAGCCACATCGGGCTATCTGCCGAGCCCACCGGAGGAAATCAAACCCGATTTTAACATTGTAAATCCAGAAACACACTGCTGTACTCGCTTGATCAAGAGTAAATTTATTTTTACCTGTACATCTCATCAAGTGTAAACATCACAAACGTTTCAGGTATATGAATTGAATATACCTGCTACGACGTGGTGCAAGCTTTTTACAAGGTCAAGTTTTTAATTTCAATAAAAATAAAACTTTTACTTATTTTCTGGCCTAAAACGCACCCTAAACCTTTATAAAGAAATTAGAAAAGACTATTTTCTTGAAAAAGTCTGTGTATTTTCTTTTAATCGTCAATAAGTCAGTGTTATAAAAGATTAAAAATAAAACAGTGAAACTAAAAGGGAGGACAATCTCTGCTATAATTTATTGAAATATAAGTTTACTTAAGTTTTGGAATTATTTGCAAACATTTTTAAAAGAATTATTTCCTGAAAAATAAATGGTTGATTTGAACCTAATTTACACAAGGGTTAGTAACAAATGGTCCTCATACTGTTTCTTGTTCCTTATACTAACCCTAACTGCGAATGAGATACTTAAATTTGTAAAAGCACTTACACCGGTAAATCATAAACCACGGTAGCCTTATTTGAATGTACTTACGGCGTGACTCGCTGACTGTATTCGTTAGCTATTGTTTCAATCCCTCCTGCTCGAGCAACTGCTATAAAACAGTTCTCATTTCCAAAATCAATTCCAATAACAGACATGTTAAAATTTGCTAACAAATCACACAATTACAGAACAAGCACCGTTAAGTGATCGTAACTTCCTTTTAATGGAACTAAGCTAAACGAGGAGAAAGTTCTGGAAAGTTCGATATCCGTACATGGCGTAAGTGTGTAGGTTAAAACGCCCCCTGTTCTTATAACCTGATTGTCTTTATGTGCCACTCACTTTCTACATTAGTCTATTTACAATGACAAATACAAAATAATATAAACTAATCATTACAAATTAAATTAGTTATCTAACGTTATGTAACTGCACATTCATAGCAATAATGTATGTATAATAATTATTTTGAAACGTATAACAGAAATTTAACAATCACACAAAAATTAACCTCAAATATATAAATTACACAGATTATGATAATTTTACTGCAGAAAACTTAAATGTGAAAGAATAAAATAAAAATATTTGTTTTTCGAGCTTTCGTCCCACATCTGAAAGGAGGCATGACTGGTAATAAGACTCGAACCTCAGGTCGAGCGCCCTAACCACTGTATCATGCCAGATTAAATATCAGGATTTGACCATTACTCTTACACCAATCTCAAGACCTTGGTATGTGTAACCGCAATTTCTTATTTTTACACGGTACTAGAGCATCAACCACAGAACATGACATTCAAAGTATTGCTCATAAGAGTAAGTTACTTCATGTAATGACATGTTATATTTGATATGGCAGTTTAGCACATAAATGAGGAAATAAAATATTTTTACTTTATGATGAAATGTTATCTTTAAAGTTACATTGTGGAAACACAATAGCTAATAAAATAGTAAGCTGAAAAACAGCTACATGTTTCGTTACAAGAAGGTAACCAATTCAATTGTATTTGTTTACTTGTTTTTGAATTTTGCTCTAAACTACACGAGAAGTATCCGCACTAGCTGTCTCTAGAAGGAAGACAGTAATCACAACTCACTGTCAACTTTTGAGCTACTCTTTAGCCAACAAATAGTGGGATTGACGGCTTCATGTTTGGTGTCACGGGGATTTGAACCCGCCAGCCTTAGATTGAGATTCAAGCGCCCTGACCACGTGACCAGACTGGGCCATTCAGTAACGTACCAATCAAACATCTCTTCATTTTTGATTAAATCTCGCAATTTTAGATGATTTACTTATTATGCAAATTAAAGGAGGAGCAAAGAAAAGATTTCTCAACACCCCTGGTTTATTAAATTTAAAAACCTACGAGGTTTAAATCGGATCGATTCTATAATGCATGTAATGCTCGTAAGATTTGCAAAGTGTTTAAAAGCAATGCTGTGTTAGAAATACGAGAATTAGTATTTAATAGTTACATTTTCCGTTAGCAGAAAGCGAATCATTTAATGAGATTTTTTATCAATATTAGTTATAGCGTATATTCAACTACATGATTAATTAGCTGTATTATTTGTCCGTTAGAAACAGCACCTTTAGTGAGTAAATATCTTTTGAAAGTAGGCCTACACAACCGTGTAGACGTGGTAACAACTAGAATTGTTTTAAATTTCGCGCAAAGCTACTCAAGGGCTATCTGCGCTAGCCGTCCCTAATTTAGCAGTGTCAGACTAGAGGGAAGGCAGCTAGTCATCACCACCCACCGCCAATTCTGAATGAGCGAGCATGTTTGGTGCTACCAAAATTCGAGGCCAGTACTTCCAACTTTCTACACCAAGATGTTTTTCTCCAAGTAAGACCAGTACTTCCAACTTTCTACACCAAGATGTTTTTCTCCAAGTGAGACCAGTACTTCCAACTTTCTACACCAAGATGTTTTTCTCCAAGTGAGACCAGTACTTCCAACTTTCTACACCAAGATGTTTTTCTCCAAGTGAGACCAGTACTTCCAACTTTCTACACCAAGATGTTTTTCTCCAAGTGAGACCAGTACTTCCAACTTTCTACACCAAGATGTTTTTCTCCAAGTGAGACCAGTACTTCCAACTTTCTACACCAAGATGTTTTTCTCCAAGTGAGACCAGTACTTCCAACTTTCTACACCAAGATGTTTTTCTCCAAGTAAGACCAGTACTTCCAACTTTCTACACCAAGATGTTTTTCTCCAAGTAAGACCAGTACTTCCAACTTTCTACACCAAGATGTTTCTCTCCAAGTAAGACCAGTACTTCCAACTTTCTACACCAAGATGTTTTCTCCAAGTGAGACCAGTACTTCAACTTTCTACACCAAGATGTTTTTTCTCCAAGTAAGACCAGTACTTCAACTTTCTACACCAAGATGTTTTTCTCCAAGTAAGACCAGTACTTCCAACTTTCTACACCAAGATGTTTTTTCTCCAAGTGAGACCAGTACTTCCAACTTTCTACACCAAGATGTTTTTTCTCCAAGTAAGACCAGTACTTCCAACTTTCTACACCAAGATGTTTTCTCCAAGTGAGACCAGTACTTCCAACTTTCTACACCAAGATGTTTTCTCAAGTAAGACCAGTACTTCCAACTTTCTACACCAAGATGTTTTCTCCAAGTGAGACCAGTACTTCCAACTTTCTACACCAAGATGTTTTTCTCCAAGTGAGACCAGTACTTCCAACTTTCTACACCAAGATGTTTTTCTCCAAGTGAGACCAGTACTTCCAACTTTCTACACCAAGATGTTTTTCTCCAAGTGAGACCAGTACTTCCAACTTTCTACACCAAGATATTTTTCTCCAAGTAAGACCAGTACTTCCAACTTTCTACACCAAGATGTTTTTCTCCAAGTGAGACCAGTACTTCCAACTTTCTACACCAAGATGTTTTTCTCCAAGTGAGACCAGTACTTCCAACTTTCTACACCAAGATGTTTCTCTCCAAGTGAGACCAGTACTTCCAACTTTCTACACCAAGATGTTTTTCTCCAAGTAAGACCAGTACTTCCAACTTTCTACACCAAGATGTTTTTCTCCACTTTCTTTTATTTAGTGAGAGGTCCAAAGCATGTTCAGTCAGAACTTTCAATTGTCTATGCCCAGTTGGCAATACCAGTACATTCATGATGAAGTGAAAGTTGACCTAGCCCAGCTTGGTAGATGAGCAGAGTTTTCCTCAGCTTTCATGGCATGTGCATTATGTTTAAAAATATAGGTTAGTATTTTCATTTAAGTTTTATCAAACCACATGCTTCTTGGAATATCATCATTATTTATGGTTTGTTTGTAATTAAGCACAAAGCTGTACAAAAAAAAAAATTAAAGAATCATTTTAATTATCACAACAAAACTTTCATTAAACAGATTCTAGATTGTGAGTGAGTAATCTGTGGATATGATTGGTTGAATCAACACGCTATTTGTATATATTTCATTCAACACATTAACAAGTCTGTGTGCATATTTTCTTGTACATGTTTTATTCTCCTTACAAAAACAATTAGACCTTGTGTGAAGTACAGGATATAATAACTTTCTAAAAAACACATACATGTATATTGTTACTAAACTAGGCTGTATAACCCCATAAGAAAGTTATTACTTCAAGCATTTACTACAAAAATAATTATCTGAACCACGTAATATAACCCAGTAAGTATGGACAGTGTCAGTATCAAATCTTCACATAGGAAGCAAATCTGTGAAACATTACAAAAAAAACAAACCAACATAAATCAGATCTATCAAAAAATATAAAATAAGACATCACATTTAGTTGTGTACCACTTCTCTAACACACCAACACCTTTAACTTTGGTCTATGTAACTTTTATTAGCATATGTATTTAAATCTCAAAAATAGAACTACAAAATTTACATACAAGAGTTGAGGCACTAGAAACTGTTCCATATCTTAGCAGTTGGAAGAACCACTCATAACATTCACAGATAAACTTGTAATGTTCACTGTGATTAATGCAAACGTATTGGTTTGATTATGTTGTTATAAGGTTCATCCTAACTGTTATATTGTTGGAACTATAGAGCCATGACATACAAAATTATCATTTTCAATTGCTAATATTCAAGTTGAAGCTCACATTTTACTTTGGTGCTACTGTATACTCAGACAATCTCCTAACCATTATTAGCCAGTACAAGTCTTGTACACAGTTCTGCTTAACAAAATAAATCTTTGTCTGGACTAAAAAAATATTTAAATTTATTGAATTCTTTAGCAGCATTAACATACTTTGAAATATACACTATCTTTAAAATAAATGACTCTACGAAACAGGTTAGCAAAATAAGTAGTGACAAAAAAGTGTGATTTAACTTTCATGTATAAACACAGACATCCATATCTACATGATACAAAAGCTTTCACACTTGTCATTATCAAAATATCTTTAAAAAACAACCTGGGAATGTAACACCATCACAATATGATCTTGTGAAAATAGAAATATTCTATCATAATATTTAAAGCTATTTTAGTTTTATAATAGAAATAATGTTATATAGAATTTACATAGTTATATTTTACTGTGAATACATCACCCTGTATACACTAAAATTGCTGGACATTAATTAAATACTTGGATACTCTTGAATGAGCTCACCTGAACAGAAAGTGAGTTAATGTTTGATAAAAACATCCTTCAATATGTGTTATTAAAGACACTGGACAACTGTTCCTGATATGTTGTTGGTCTACTGAGATCTGTTACTAATGGTATTCAAAAACTATCTATGGACTGCTGTTGATTTCTTTGTATTCCATAATAAAGTTGATATTCCTTAAAAACTGAAAGGCTGAAGTAATGTAATGCTTGAAACAGTTTAGTGTAGAAAACAGAAATAATCCATTAAAAGCAGAGTTATTCATAAATATACACTCAGTGACCACTTTATTAGGTACATCTGCTCCTTAATGCAATAACCAAAGAGCAAATCATGTAAAACTCAATATGTAAAACATACAGACATGGTCAAGAGGTTCAGTTGATGTTTGAGCAAACAGTAGAATGGGGAAGATGAGTGGTGGTTCCAGCATCTCAGAAACTACTGACCTCCTTTCCTGGAATTTTCACACAGTACAGTCTCTAGAGTTTACAGAGAATGGTGTGAAAAAAAAAAAATCGATTGAGCAGTACTTTTGTGGGCAAAAACACCTTGTTAATAAGAGGTCAGAGGAGAATGGCCAAACTTGTTCAGGCCAACAGGAAGGCCACAAATACTCAAACAACAACTCTTTACAACAATGGTGTACAGAAGGGCATCTCTGAATGCACAACGCATTGAACCTTGAAGTGGATGGGCTGTAACAACAGAAGACCACATTGGGTTCCACTCCTGTCAGCTACAATCAGGAGTATGAGACTACAGTGGACACAGAATCATCAAAACTGGATGATTAAAGATTGGCAAAATGTCATCAGGTTTGAAGAATTTTTTTTTTTTCTGTGACATGCAGATGGTATGGTCAGAATTTGGCATAAACAGCATGAATCCATGGATCAATCCTGCCTTGTGTCAATGGTACAGGCTGATGATGGTGTAATGGTGTGAGAAATGTTTACTTGGCATACATTAGGCCCCTTAATACCAATTTAGTATCAGCTGAATGTCAACATACCTGATCATTGTTGCTGACCATGTCCATCCCTTTATGGCCACAGTCTACCAATTTTCCAATGGCTACTTCCAACAGAATAATGCGCCATGTCACAAAGCATGCATCATCTCAGAGTAGTTACACAAGTATGACAGTGACCATCAGTGTACTCCAAATGTCTTACACAGTCCCAGATCTCAATCTAATAGAACACCTTTGGGATGAGATTGAATGGAATGTTCAGCAGCATGAATGTGTCGCTGACAAATGTGCAAGAACTGTACAATGCTATCGAGTCAGAGTGGACCGATATCCCTAAGAAATGTTTCCAGTACTTTGTTGAATCCATGCAGTAAAGAATTCAGGCTGTTCTGGAGGTAAAGATGGTCCCACCCAGTACTAGGTAGGCATACCTAATAAAGTGGTCACTGAGTGTATGTCATTATTTTAATTTGGAATAAACACTACAGGCTAAAGAATGTCAGAACTAATCAACCAGTTAAGTAAACAGCCACCCTAGTCAGAACTAATCAACCAGTTAAGTAAAAAGCCACCCTAGTCAGAACTAATCAACCAGTTAAGTAAACAGCCACCCTAGTCAGAACTAAGCAACCAGTTAAGTAAAAAAGCCACCCTAGTCAGAACTAATCAACCAGTTAAGTAAACAGTCACCCTAGAAGTTTATATAAATGTCTACAATTTTTTAATAATAGTAGTTTTGGTGTAAACTGTATGAACAGTAGTTAATCTTAGTGTCAACTGATAAAGTCTAACAATTGTTATTGTTCAATGATTACAGATTAATGTTATATAAGAAACTGAAATAAAAGTTACTTACGGATAATACTTCTGAAACAGGAGAAAACCTTATGTTAAGAACAATGAAGCTCATAATTTGATTTCTATAATACATTTCCAAATAACTTATAAACTGTCAAATGATTAAACAAAGCAAAACTTTTTAAAATGTGGTAAAAAAAGTAGCCTTTTCTAACTGTAACTACTTGAAATAGACATATTACACTGAAAAACAAGTAAAATACAAGCATAAGCAATCCATACTTTTGAATAACAAAATATTACTATATAAGATATGGTTACTTATAAAGAGAGCTATGTATAATCACAACTTCACGAGTATAATAGAGATTCACCAAAACAAACTTGTGTAACTGACTGTTTCTAAATGACGTTCCTACATCAGTCTCACAGTAGTTTATCATTGCTAAGAAATATTAAGGAGAGATACAATTATGTTGTTTATGGTTCTGTTCAAGGTTTAAAATTCACATTTTGCTACAAGTCATGAATAATTTCACTTTTGTTTTTACCAAGAAAATTATATTATTTGGAACAAAATCTCAAATGTCTGAAACTTGTGTCCTCAAGATTTCTTTTCTCACGTCCTAAAATCTATCCTTTGTTAAGGTTCCCAATTCTGTGTCCTGTAGGTACTGCAGTTCTTGTAAATCCTGGAACTTTTCATTGTCTTTTATATGAGCATAGTTGGCAGACAAACATATTAAATAGTGAACCTGAAAACAGAAGAACTGGTTTTGTCATCTGTGTTAGTTCTTTAAATATGGTATAATATCCAACTGACCAATATGTAACTATACATCTTATAAATTTCAATGTACTAAGTGTTTATGTTCACAAAACTTTGCAAACTTTTAGTAAACAAGTCGTCTGTATACAAAATTTCATGTTTTATAATAAACTATTTTTTACTAAAGATTCATCTGTCAATTTACAAAGCCAACTAATTCATTGTGTGGTGATTTTCATGCTGAAATGAGCGTATTTCTCATTTTAAAGTTCCATATTTCATGTTCTTGAACTCAAACCTTTCAAGTGGATACCACAAGTTTTGTCAGTAAAACTTCATATTTTTCTATCTCAGCATTTAGTACAGAGAATTCAGTAATGAAGAATCACATAAAACGTTGAGAAACATGAAGTAAACCTAACTTACTTCTTCCATTTCTTTATAGAATAGCTGACAAACAATAAGACACTATTCTTACAGCAAAATCTACTCATCAAATCTGTGTTCATTTAGTTGTAATGCTTTACAGTTGCACATTGACATTCTAAGAGTAAACCAAAACAAATCACACTACTAGCATCTCATTATCAAATTACAATTGCACAATAACATATACATGCTAGGGACATTGAGTATTGTAGTAACTTGTTTTGTTTTATTATCAAGCTAACAAGTTTCTAATTGTTTTCATTTAAGCTGCTTTTATAACAATAAATAAAACAAGAAATCCTATACTTATGTCTGGCCTTTTTGCTGTTGGAGGACAAAGCAACTTTAAAGCCTCTTTTTGTTAATGACATTTGTATTCCAAAAAGATTATTTTAAATATGCAGTTTACAACACAAAATATTATCATGAACAAAAACTACTATTATTTAAGTGACTTTTGAATTAAGTTACAAATAGTTTAAATAAGGTCTGTTAGCTGGTCGAGTCAGTAAGGTGACTGAAATCTGTCAGCACATTACGAGCTTAAATACCTAGCTCAAGAAGCATGGAAGTATCCCAAAACCTTGGTAGATATTGTGCAGCAGGCAAAGTACAATATTATACCTGTGGCTACCGCTTTCAAAGTGTTCCTGTCTGCTGATTATCATGATGTTTCAATCTTCCTTACCAAATCACAGGTTAAGTCATTAGTATCTCAGTTGAAAGTTAAATGTAAAAAAAACTGATAGCAGAATCACAAAAGGGTGACAGTTGTTTAATTAATGATGCTGAAAACATGGATTTATTGATATATACTGAAATTACTCCTAGTAAATAGACCTCAGTACAAGCTGGTATGGAGAATCGAGGTGTTGTATTTCACTTGATGAAAAATGATCTCAAATAGATACATTCACAACCATCCTTTTTGCAAGTTTGTTTGTTTTTTGAATTTCATACAAAGCTACTCGAGAGCTATCTGTGCTAGCCATCCCTAATTTAGCAGTGTAAGACTAGAGAGAAGGCAGCTAGTCATCACCACCCACCGCCAACTCTTGGGCTACTCTTTTACCAACAAATAGTGGGACTGACCGTCACATTATAACGCCCCCACGGCTGAAAGGGCGAGCATGTTTTGGCGCGATAGGGATGCGAACACCCGACCCTCAGTTACGAGTCGCACGCCTTAACACGCTTGGCAATGCCAGGTCACCTTTTTGCAAGTTTCTGAATTTAATATTCAACAAACTGTAGTGTAAATACACCCATTAGCTCTTAAGGAGCATGTTAAAAGTTGAGTAAAAAAATATAATTTGTAAGTAGCTTGAATAAAAACGAATGAAAATACAAACCCTTCTAATAGAGATAATCAAATACATTTAGGTTTACATTAAATGACTGCTTACACACAAAATAGTATACTAATAAAATCTATATGCTGGACTTCATAAAGTAAAACTTACCAAGCTGATAACTACCAGCACGCATGCTGCTGTTGCCAAGAGATACATAATGGTTGCTTGCTCCACCTACAGAGAGAAATAAGGTCAGTATCATAAACTGAAATATTGCTTGGACAGTGAAAACTACAAAGTAAAACTATGTATTATCTGCAGTTATAGAAATCTGATGTCAAACCTGTGAAAATGTCCACAAAGTATGAGTGACAACACTATAAACTAAGCTGAATAAATAAACAAAAGATAATTTTATTGTAATCTTTCAAAAACAAAATTTCACGTTCATTATTTTATATAATTAAAGTTCTGATTCTAATATGAATTCTAGAAATTTGTTATAATCAGATCACCTACTGGAATTAACTATTGATTTACAAACAGTTGAAACCAAACTAACATTACAAGAAGCTTACACTCATGGTTCTCACTAGAGTTCCAAACTTACTACTTTTTATACTTTTCAAGAATCTCAGAAAGATTAAAGAGTTATGAAAAAGGGGAAAAAAAGCACTTTAGTTTCAACAAAAACCTATTATTTATAATGAACACTACATGTTACTTACCTTCAGCAAGTGTTAAAACTATTATTTATAATGAACACTACATGTTGCTTACCTTCAGCAAGAGTTAAAAACTATTATTTATAATGTACACTACTTGTTACTTACCTTCAGCAAGTGTTAAAACTATTATTTATAATGAACACGTTTACCTTCAGCAAGAGTTAAAACTATTATTTGTAATGAACACATGTTTACCTTCAGCAAGTGTTAAAAACTATTATTTATAATGAACACTACATGTTAAAGTACTAGTTAAAACTATTCATTTCTTATTCCCCTTTACAATTTATTTTGGTCAAATGAACATGTTATATAGATATTACTATAAGAACCCATTAGTGTACCAACTACTAAACTGATTTCTTACCAATTATTTAAGTAGAATATAAATAAAAACCTTGATGATTTGAAAATTAAAACTTTACAATATACTTAAATAGAACTAGTGTCATGGTAGAGTTCACCATATTTACATACACTCCATTACAATATACTTAAATAGAACTAGTGTCATGGTAGAGTTCACCATATTTACATACACTCCATTACAATATACTTAAATAGAACTAGTGTCATGGTAGAGTTCACCATATTTACATACACTCCATTACAATATACTTAAATAGAACTAGTGTCATGGTAGAGTTCACCATATTTACATACACTCCATTACAATATACTTAAATAGAACTAGTGTCATGGTAGAGTTCACCATATTTACATACATTCCATTACAATATACTTAAATAGAACTAGTGTCATGGTAGAGTTCACCATATTTACATACACTCCATTACAATATACTTAAATAGAACTAGTGTCATGGTAGAGTTCACCATATTTACATACACTCCATTTCAATATACTTACATTGAACCAGTGTCACGGTAGAGTTCACCATATTTACATACACTCCATTACAATATACTTACATTGAACCACTGTAGTGGTAAATATCACCAGGTTTAAATAAATTCCATTACAATATACTTACATAGAACCACTGTAGTGGTAGAGATCACCAGGTTTAAATAAATTCCATTACAATATACTTACATAGAACCACTGTAGTGGTAAAGTTCACCAGGTTTAAATAAATTCCATTACAATATACTTACATAGAACCACTGTAGTGGTAAAGTTCACCAGGCTTAAATAAATTCCATTACAATATACTTACATAGAACCACTGTAGTGGTAAAGTTCACCAGGTTTAAATAAATTCCATTACAATATACTTACATAGAACCACTGTAGTGGTAGAGATCACCAGGTTTAAATAAATTCCATTACAATATACTTACATAGAACCACTGTAGTGGTAGAGATCACCAGGTTTAAATAAATTCCATTACAATATACTTACATAGAACCACTGTAGTGGTAGAGATCACCAGGTTTAAATAAATTCCATTACAATATACTTACATAGAACCACTGTAGTGGTAAAGTTCACCAGGTTTAAATACATTCCATTACAATATACT
Organism: Tachypleus tridentatus; assembly: GCF_004210375.1. Taxonomy (NCBI): domain Eukaryota; kingdom Metazoa; phylum Arthropoda; class Merostomata; order Xiphosura; family Limulidae; genus Tachypleus; species Tachypleus tridentatus. The sequence goes on along the minus strand of NC_134826.1, from coordinate 155,920,045 downwards.
TACATAGAACCACTGTAGTGGTAAAGTTCACCAGGCTTAAATAAATTCCATTACAATATACTTACATAGAACCACTGTAGTGGTAAAGTTCACCAGGTTTAAATAAATTCCATTACAATATACTTACATAGAACCACTGTAGTGGTAGAGATCACCAGGTTTAAATAAATTCCATTACAATATACTTACATAGAACCACTGTAGTGGTAGAGATCACCAGGTTTAAATAAATTCCATTACAATATACTTACATAGAACCACTGTAGTGGTAAAGTTCACCAGGTTTATATAAATTCCATTACAATATACTTACATAGAACCACTGTAGTGGTAAGGTTCACCAGGTTTAAATAAATTCCATTACAATATACTTACATAGAACCACTGTAGTGGTAGAGATCACCAGATTTAAATAAATTTCATTACAATATACTTACACAGAACCACTGTAGTGGTAGAGTTCACCAGGTTTAAATACATTCCATTACAATATATTTACATAGAACCACTGTAGTGGTAGAGATCACCAGGTTTAAATAAATTCCATTACAATATACTTACATAGAACCACTGTAGTGGTAGAGTTCACCAGGTTTAAATAAATTCCATTACAATATACTTACATAATCTTTACAGAACTCCTTAACTTTACCCTCAGAACAAATGCGGAGATTTTCATATTTTGTTTCTGATGGAAACATGAAGTCTGTAAAAAATGAGAAACATATGGTGAACCAAATGTTTGTATGAGAATAGAGTTTAATAATCAAAACTTCTTTAATAAAACTTAGCCATACACGAAGGATAACATGGTTTCTAACCTCTTAATAAAGAAACCAATGCTGGACTCAAAACGTGAGTCTTAAAGTATCAGTAAGCCTACATATTAGTCAAATAATGAACTACAAATACACTTCCATTAATCCATAAATCTTTAACTTCCAACCATCTTGTGATCTACAAGGACAAACAACAAGATTATTTTCAATATTATTATGTAGAGATAACAAAAATCTTCAAAAAAAGGTTCTTTATTTGTACCAAACATTTCAGCTTATATCTTTATCATGTTACAGAACTCGTGCATGTAACGTGCCTTCAAATACCCACGTACATCAAGATTATGTATATAAAGGAAGTAAACCAGCAGTATTTCTTTCTCTACTTGTTTGTTTACATTGATGAAGCAACTTTTTTAGAAGTTTCTTCCCACTTTACAGAAACTTCCACTGGTAATTTTAAATTAAGAAGTGTTACAATGGACTCTTCCATCGTAAGATTAGTGAGGTCTATTTCTGAAACTTCTAGAAACTACAAAGGAAGGTCTTAAAGTAGTAGTATAATAGTAAAGATAAATAATTAATTTCATATTATCGTAATTTAACATACTCTATTCTTGTAACCTTTTCAAACAATTGGACTAGATCAATATTGTTATGATTACAATTATATTTACTGTTATTTAAAAATGTAAATTTTCTTAAAGAAACAGATAAGAAATGAAACAGTTTGAGATAAATGTTGAATATTAACTTCTCTTTGTAAGAGAAACTACTTATTTTGTGAAATTAGTCTGAAAACAGTACAAAATATCAGTAGTGTCATTAAAGTTTTTTCCAAATTGAAAATATGAGTTGAGTGATAGACAGATCACATGTTTATACAAAGCATCCTTACCAAAGTGAGTGAGGTCTATACACTGTCTCTCACTGTCAGTAATCTTCAACTGGTTACACAACCCCCATGAAACCATGAAGACAAAGGTGATGACCACCAAACAAGCTAGCACCAAAATCCATGCCAAGTCCAGTATATATGTTACCACAAGAAACTGGAATACAGAGGTTTTCTTTATTATGTTTTAATAAAACATATGAACACAAAAACAGATTCCACAAGCAACTGACGTGAAATATGTTAAGATAAACCAATCTCTTTTTAACTAGATGGAATAAATTATACTGTTTGCAAACCTGTAAACGTTTTATTTATAAAATTTCTGTATCAAGTTTGGCCTAGCTTTACTTGCCTCAACCATAAAACTAGTTTCCATTTACAGTTCACATTCATCATTCAAATATAAAAGATTTCTGAAGCTATTCACCAAAGTCTAAAATTTCATTGGATAATCAACATGGTTCTGCTAAGGGAAAATGTTGCTTTACAAACCTTTTAACATTCTTTGAAAATGTTATTTCTTGTGTAGATGAAAATAAAGGTGTAAATCTGGTGTATCTGGACTTTCAGAAAGGATTTGGCAAGGTGCCACATAAAAGACTTGTGTAAAAAAAAAAATCTCTACAGATGTGTCTTAACAGTGGTATAATGGAAAGTGATCTTGGTGTAATAGTTGATCAGTCTCTAAAGCCATCCATCCAAGCAATTTGCTGTTACTAGTGATAGCTAAAGAGGATTTTAGGTTGAATCTACAGAAGTATTGAATACAAGTCTGAAGATGTTATAATTTCACTGGTTAGGTCACATTTGGAATATTGTGCTCAGTCTTGGGCTCTTTACCTTAGGAAGGATATTGAATTGTAAGAATGGGTTCAAGAAGAGTTACTAAAATGGTGTTTGTTATAGAGGGGTTGTCATGTGAGGAGAGCCTGATATCCATCAACTTATTTTCTCTTGAAAAAGAAGAGTTGGAGGGGGGGATCTGATTGAGGTGTTTAAGTTAGGGAAGGTGTTCTGATTGAGGTGTGTAAGTTAGGGAAGGTGTTCTGATTGAGGTGTGTAAGTTAGGGAAGGTGTTCTGATTGAGGTGTGTAAGTTAGGGAAGGTGTTCTGATTGAGGTGTGTAAGTTAGGGAAGGTGTTCTGATTGAGGTGTGTAAGTTAGGGAAGGTTTTCTGATTGAGGTGTGTAAGTATTGTAAAAGGGAATTAATAGTGTTGGTGCTTCACCTTTTTTCATATTTAACAATAAGAATAATAGGAATAGGGGACAAAAATATACATTTTGTTAGGATGGTTGGGTTCTGGAATGAATTACCTTTAGATGCTGTGAACACAATACATTAAGTTAGTTTAAGAGAAAGGTTAAGTATATGAATAATGTGTGGCTATAAGATCTTTTTTATTCTTTTTACTAATTTCAGTTTAGTTTAGAGGATGGGACAGTCCAGGTGGACCAGTAGGTCCCTTTTTGCTCCAAAATATTATGTACTAATACTAAGCTTATGTGGAAAAGTTAAGAGCACTTTTTTTGATTTTCTGCAAGTTACTTAAAGTATAACCTAAAGGAATAGAAAACATTAACAGCTGGAACTCAATTAAACTTCCAATTTGAAAAAACAAAACAGTGATATAATACAAAAGTAGTTTACAAGAAGAAACACATAAATCATGTACTGTACATTCTCATTCAATACAGATCTTACACTGCAAGTCTCATTCAACACAAGTCCTACATGGTGCAGAAAAACAAGGACACTCAACACCTAGCAGGTGTAGATATGCAACAAAGACTACACATAAAAAAAGACACTCAACACCTAGCAGGTACAGATATGCAACAAAGACTACATATAAAAAAAGACACTCAACACCTAGCAGGTATAGATATGCAACAAAGACTACACAGATACAAGGGCATTCAACACCAGGCAGGTATAGATATGCAACAAAGACTACACAGAAACAAGGACATTCAACACCAGGCAGGTATAGATATGCAACAAAGACTACACATAAAAAAAGACACTCAACACCAGGCAAGTATAGATATGCAACAAGGACACTCAACACCTAGCAGGTATAGATATGCAACAAAGACTACACAGATACAAGGGCATTCAACACCAGGAAGGTATAGATATGCAACAAAGACTACACAGAAACAAGGACATTCAACACCAGGAAGGTATAGATATGCAAAGACTACACAGAAACAAGGACATTCAACACCTTCTAAGTACACTTACTTTGTTCCTGTATTTAAATTGTCTCCATTTCTTAGTTTGAATATTTCTTCACTATCACATTTTGCACAGCTGGATTTAAATTTAACATTTCTCTAGTTAGATACTATAAAATTGATCAATTCACTTTAAAATTATTACAGTACTGTTAAAAATCTTGAAAGTTTAAAATCAAACTAGAGACAATACAGAAACAAGGACATTCAGCACCTTACAAACATAGACATGCTACATAGGAAGTCTTCATGCCTACTTTACAGCAGAAGAATGTCATAACAAAAAAATGTAATCTTTCAAAACCTGGAATGTCAAACTAGCCCATTCTCCAAATATTCAGTAAGTTGGAAAATGTGCTTAGATGAAGTTTAAATACTCTGAACTGTAACATGTTGTATTATAGTTGAAGTTACTATGGATTAAAGCAATACCTGATTGTTAGTGTGTGACCTAAGCAATAATACAATGGTGAAATGCTTCCTGAACTATAATATATTATATTGTAGCTGAAAGACTAAACAAAGGACACTGGATTACTTGTTTCTTACCAGTGCACAAGATATCCGTCCACCTAGTCTGGCCTTCCAACCCCGATAAATTCTTTCTCTAGTAGCTCCAGTTGCCAAACACCCCACAAGCAAGAGAAACAAACTGAGCACACCCATCATTCCTCCTATAACAATGAAGATGATTCGAAGATCTGTTAGCCTGAAAAAAATTAAGTGGATGTGCGAGATAAACTATCTGTGTTTGATAAAGTGGCCATATCATATAAAACTAATATGATCTGATAAATTAGATGTAGTGTTCTACTTTAATATGCACCAAACAAAGACATATTTCATTATTAAATATGTTGTGATGTATTAGATGTGTTCTATATTAATATGCACCAAACAAAGACATATTTCATTATTAAATGTATTAGATGTGTTCCATATTAATATGCACCAAACAAAGACATATTTCATTATTAAATATGTTGTGATGTATTAGATGTGTTCTATATTAATATGCACCAAACAAAGATATATTTCATTATTAAATATGTTGTGATGTATTAGATGTGTTCCATATTAATATGCACCAAACAAAGACATATTTCATTATTAAATATGTTGTGATGTATTAGATGTGTTCTATATTAATATGCACCAAACAAAGACATATTTCATTATTAAATATGTTGTGATGTATTAGATGTGTTCTATATTAATATGCACTCTACAATCACATTTCATTATTTAATATACTGTGATAAAACATTTGTACAGTAATCTATGTATTCATATATACACTGCTCACACCTGATGATATAAAAGTACAGGTTTAATTACACTGGTGTGTTCTGAAGGAGTTATGTACACCAAAAAAGATGTTTTTAGTGAGGTGAAAACTTTTACTGTTTAACAGCATTTATAAAGTTAAACCTATAGAAAAACTGAAGTAACATGAAGCAAAAAAACCACAATTATTATATATTTCATTAGAAAGTCCTGTAATAAAGTGTGTATTTACAGCTGGTTAAAATAATACCCTTTCAACCTTATTAAACAACTCTTAGAAATTTGTTGTACTTTACTACAAGTTTATAAATAGCAGGAAATTATTTCCCAGATATAAAAGAAACAAATACTAAAAAGTAAGTATAAGAAACTACAGATCTAATACCTTTGTTTTATATTACAGACTAAGAAGTTATCACTAATTTTTAAACCAATTATGTGACAAAAATACAGTAACTCAAATTCTTCCCCTTAGAAAGCTTAGAGCATGTACTTGAAAATATATGTGATTCAAATTGTTAAAGCACTAGTAAGCAAAATTATTTTAGGTTAAATTTATTAACATATTTTATAAGGATTTCAGTTTTAGACCCATCTGTAAAGAAGTATGAAAACATACCTGAGATCACCATGAGTGCTGTCCAGCAAATGAAACAAAGCATGTACATCAGATTAAGATACATACTGTCATTCCTTCTGTTATCGTTAAAAATAATTTACACTTCATTTCTGACAATGTGTTTAAAATACTAATAAAAGTAAATATGAGGCCTAATTTATAATTTACCACTTGTCACTAAATAACTTATACAAAATGAGCTAGTAGATTTATTCTGCATATTTCTGAAATTCCTTCATACAGACAGGACTACTGTACAAGTAAAAAACATCTCAAAATATCTCTCCTTTACTAATGGACACTTAAAAAAATGAGTGTATTTTCTGGGAAATTAATTTTGCAGAATTCTTCCTGTAATTTTTTTATTTACAAATATTGATTCATTGATAAATATTGAACATACTTGTATCAAATGTAAAGTTAAACATTTATTTAGTACTGTTACTTACTAAAGGACTTCTCATTTAGATAAAGTTACAAGCCATTTAATTAGGACAGTTAAATCTTTATAACCTATCACCTTCAAAATATCCATTAGAGTCGCATAAAATCTTTATTCATTTTTAATTTTTTATTCTAATAACAGTTTTTGGTTTTTATTGCACTCTCAATACTTCTGAATAACCACTGGAGAAACACTAACAATCAGTCTCTAACATCACTATGTTTCTGTTTACAGAAGTGTTTCTTAAACATGACTCCTTCAGGAAAGTCACAAGCTGTTTGCATTAAGTCAAAATGTTATTTAAATAAACAGAATTGCCATGTTTCTTCTGTTGTTGTAGATGAAGTGTGTTGGTTGAACCAAAGCCAAGATGTATTACTAGATTCATCTTATCTTTACTAATCTCCACTCCAACCCCAGTAATGTTTACATTTGAAGGGATCTCAGTAAAGTCCCAGACTCAAATTCATTTTATTTTTAAAGGGCCCAAAATAATCACTTCAGTGTCAATGAAAAACTATTATTTATGATGTACACTACATGCTGCTTACCTTCAGCAAGTGTTAAAACTATTATTTATAATGTACACTACATGTTACTTACCTTAAGCAAGTGTTAAAAACTAAATAAAGTACTCACCTAGATCTTTTGTTATTTTTTGGTGTTGACTATCACTGAAACCTAAGACTGCTTTTATAATATTTGTTTTAAAGTATTAAATAAGTTCTATTTAATTAAATAATAGACCATATATTTTCTTATTGATGAAACTGTTAATGGTGGACAACTGTGTGGAAAATGTATACTGTTTAGTATGTGATGGTATAGATTTTAAATCAAAGTACTTGTGCTTGCATGTATTCATTATTCAGGGAAGAGTGGGTCAAATCTCATACCTCCCAATCAGTTCTGGTTTACATGAGATTCAGGACTGTGGGTTAACTGCAACCCTTGTTTGTGTATAACAGGTCTTATTCATGCTGATGGCATACTCTAAGTTCTCAGATGAAAACTATGGAGATAATAAAACTTCTGTCTTCAACACAATCTTTTTACATTCAACCCATATTGTTGCCACTGTCTACTTCCTTAGTTCATAGAAACAAATATAACAACACTTGTATCTACCAGTTCTTACCCTTTAAACTCAACCCATATTGTTGCCACTGTCTACTTTCTTGGTTCGGAGAAACAAATATAACACTTGTATCTACCAGTTCTTACCCTTTATATTCAACCCACACCGTTGTCACTGTCTACTTCCTTAGCTCAGAAAAACAAATATAACACTTGTATCTACCAGTTCTTACAGTGAAACAAGCAGGTACATTTTGTTACAGGTTTATAGTTCTATCACATATTGTAACAAAATTACTCACTGGATCAGATCCAGAAATAGTTTCACATTATGGATTACTTCATTAAAAAATCAACTTTTTTTATGAAAGAAAAGTACGTGTCAATCAAATTTAGTTAACACAGATATGTTATACTAACCCCTGGAATCGAATCTGAAACACATCTTCAAACATTCGCAAAGTTAATGCTACACCTTTATACATGGATCCTAAAAAAACTCCTGACCCTGCAAAACACATCACAGTGGCAATAAGGGTAGCATAAGGGACTCTTGCCATGCATCGGAAACATCCTCCACAACAACCTGGAACCGGGAAACAAATAGAAAATTAGTGAAATATTTAGTTAGCAAAGAACAATTACTAAATATGTAATCATAAGAAAAACAGGAACAAGGAAATGTTTCAAGAACCCAGTACACAATGTTTACAATAAGAATCTAGATATAATAGAAATAACAGAGTTACACAAATAATCAGTGAATGTAGCTCTGAGTTCCGACCACTTGACTGACAAAACCTCAGAACTGGGTGTGTTAAAGTAGCTAGTTATAACATACTTAAGTAAACATGCATACAAGTTAAATACAAAACTAACATTTAAAAATATTTATTGTTCTGTAACATCTATATTAAGCAAGTATGGAATGAAGAAAACCAATCAGAATATCAGTCCTGTTACATCGGTATTGTTTGCGACATTAAACTTGAAGAAAGCACAAAATTGATATACAAAAACATTTAAGATTTATTGCACAACATTTGCATGATAGCAAGGAAATACAAGTACACACAAGTTAAAGCTGAAAACACAGGAGATAACCTGAAGGAAATATGTTATATAATACTAAAATCAGCTACATAGATGTAGCTGTACGTGTTGTTAGCTAAGTAAGTTCTACAGTTAGCATCTGAAATAGGAAGACAATCATCAACTTGTACAGTGTAACGACCTTCATACAGGAGTTTGTCTGAAGGCCGTATTAGCAAATATCTCCACAAAGACCTGAAATATCTTTTCAAAATTCATCATACTATCAAAAATAACGTATCCTCAGGATAAAAAATGAACATTCATCATTATTTAAAAATTACTTCCAACTCAGTACAGTTTAATGATGGCTTCATCTAGGGTTAGCTCCAAACATGTAACAAAAATATATTTCCTGTACATAAAACAAAAAGTTGGATATTTCAATTTAACTATTTCTATAAGGTTAATAAAGGTAAACATGGTATAAAGATATTCTTGTTTTAAATTTATCAAAATGATCACCATTCTGTTCCTTGATAAGCATGACCTCTTGGCTCGGGACTCGATCTGGGGTTGTACGCTTCAAAGTCATGGTGTTCTGGATGTACTTACAAACATGCCAAACTTCTGTGAACACAATCTGGCATTACCACCATACACTCAAATTCTGTAGCTGTTTATGAATGTACTTTCACAAAAAACAGTATGTAGACACAGAGAATGTAAATGTTCAAACTACACCAAAGATTTCTTGTGGAGAAAACATGCACATGGTTAAATCAACAGAGGGAACACTGGTAGATTCTGCTCAGTCACTCTAGTCTGAATGTAGAAATATGAACCCAGTGGTTGTTTCACCTCATTAATGAATGACAAAGCTTATTCTGTTCTCACCTGTATAAACTGTAGATGTTTAATGTCATCTAGACACCTTCTGAAATTAACCAGTATCTACTAAATGTTTGGGCTGTACATTTATACTTCATAAACAAATAGTAATCCCATTGTAAAGGCATAAAGAACATTCCTTTTATTATATTTAGCTTATAAATTTTGATGCCTGCTATGAACACCTGCTACATATTAGACGAATATTTATGCCACTATCGAAACTGTAGCTTGATGTAAAAAAAAAAAAAAAGACTATTCCTGAATCTGTCATCAAATCATTGATTTTTGATATATACACGTAACTCTTGGCAACTGTAAACCTAAAATACAAGTAACCAAGCATTTCTAGTGTTGACCCTAAGTCTATATAAACAAGTTGATATGAGAAAAGGACATTAAAAATAAATAACTAAGCTTTTGTTACAGTAATGGTGGTCTGAAAAGAAGGATAAAGACAACCGAACGTACATGTACTAAACCTGAACTCAAACCATCATAAATTGTTACTGGTATTTTTATCACCTGGAAATGGTGTAATACATTATCTAATTATTAATACAAGGTGATGCAAAAGTCACACACTTCCAAGTCCATTCTTTAAAATGATTTCGCTAAGCCTCTTTCAGCTACTCTAACGTAATTTTTTCTAGCAATAAATTATTGGGATGTATTAACTGCAAGTTAGAAGAACACATTTGAAATGTCTTCATAGATCAACGTTTGTCCATACTGATACAGTTATCTTAATATTTTACAACAGTTACAAGTTTGGTTACATATATAAAAAAACAGCGTACTGAATAATTAATTGGTGTTAAAGAATTTTCAATATAAATTATAATTGTAATACATAATAACTATAGTAAATTGGTGACGATATAAACTTTTCTTACGTAAGAACTAAAAATGGTAAAATACCGGTAATATTTAGAATTTATAATAAACCTAACGACACATTTCTTTAAATAAAACAGGAAATATGTCGTTATGCTTACATTTTAGTACTTAATCATGGGCGCCTAAGGGAAGGTGCAAGTGTTTCCGACTACCCTTCCTTACATTTCACAAAACAAATTGCAATGTAAATTTAATATCGCAGCTAAACTTTTTTGGCATTTTTTATTAAAACTGTAAATTTGTGTTTCCTTTTAACGACACAAAACATTATTTTACTTTTCGTCTGCTAACTAACTGTAAAAGCTGCTCCTCCGAAATATATTTTCCCACTCCCACCCTGAAATACTTCTTTGAGCACCCATGTATCTAATTATAACAAGTTATATTACCGTGTTACGGTTAAATCTTACCATTTCCGCAAAACTTCCGCTTATGTGATATCTTTAAATAACAATAATCATTCGAGTAGGCCATCCGACGTCTGAGCAAACTTGGAACAGTAAGTTACACAGGCACTAAAGTCTTGTTTGGATTCAAATTACCCAAAACTTGATCCAACGCAAGCGCAGAACGTACACTGCAAATTCAAACAAGTCTGCTATGACTAAACATTTCCCCTACCAACACACAAACACACTCGTCGGTTTCACTTCTATCTTAACTTCGCGAAACACGCGTAAGCCTATGTTGATAGTAAAACTGGCCACGAAACAGAACTCTTACTAGATAGTTTACCAAGCTAAATAACTTTCGTAACACTGATATATTATTGTACACGTCACTGGACATTATCTATATAACTTTCACGTTCAATTTAAAAAAATAAAACAAAATACGAACGTTATCATGGAAACCATATGATCTTTTACAACAACCTACTAGTAAACTACGGTTTCACTCTGTAGTTCTCCCGCTTGTTGAAACCGTAGTTTCAAAATATACGTATGAAACGTTTCACAGCCAAGAAAATATTTAAACCCAATTCCAAGCGCATGCACGTGGAGGATTGAAAGACATGACGTATGGCATTGTTTACAGATGTGGATAAAAACTGTTCTACCACAACATGTAAACTTCATTTTCAACAGCCATTAACTTCACTTAACACTGTTTTCGTCAAGGATAACACCAAATAAAGATACTACAGTTCACCAATAGTGTTAACTGGAAAACAACAAATTCAGACACTTCCTACTGTTCACCCGTGATGTTAACTGGATAACAACAAACAGACACTTGCTACAGTTCACCCGTGATGTTAACTGGATAACAACAAATAAAGATACATATTACTATTCACGAGTAGTGTTAACTGGATAACAAGAAACAAAGATACTACTATTCACCAGTGGTGTTAACTGGATAACAACAAATAAAGATACATATTACTATTCACCAGTGGTGTTAACTGGATAACAACAAATAAAGATACATATTACTATTCACCAGTGGTGTTAACTGGATAACAACAAATAAAGATACATATTATTATTCACCAGTGGTGTTGACTGGATAACAACAAATAAAGATACATATTACTATTCACGAGTAGTGTTAACTGGATAACAACAAATAAAGATACATATTACTATTCACGAGTAGTGTTAACTGGATAACAAGAAACAAAGATACTACTATTCACCAATAGTGTTAACTGGATAAGAACAAATGAATATACTTACTGTTGCTCACCAGTGTTGTTAATTGTATAAGAACAAACAAAGATACCCACTAATCAGTGATGTCGAGAAACCCACTTGTTGAGAAATTTATATGCAAAAACGGCTCGTTTGGGTTGAGAAAATATTTTACATAGAAGGTCGAAACGTTGTTCGCTCTTCTATGTAAAATATTTTCTCAACCCAAACGAGCCGTTTTTGCATATAAAGATACCCACTACTATTCACCATGTAAAGGTTTTTGATGTGTAACTCAGACTTCGTTATATGATAAAATATGTTGAAGTGACAGAAATAAAAGTGCTTATTTGTGTTAATTTGTATAAACAATCTAAATTCGTTAACATTAAAAATAAATTCATAAAAATATATATTAATACATAATAACTGGTTAACACAGAACATTTTCACCGTATAATAAACATTAACAATCTACTCTTGTTAGTACCCTAAGAATGACTTGCCTAGATTTAACATTGTAGCGAACCAAATTCCCAGGAAGAACTGTGGAGACCTGTAGAAATAATCGTCTGTTAATTTATCGCTCAAACTCCTTGAATATATTTTCAGAATACCTGAAGGTTCATGACTCACCCGGCGGGGATTTTCCCATTACTTTCAGTGATGGTTTATTCAAATATCGATTTTTAAAACGATATTCTGTGATTGGACCCTAGCATGTTGAAAACATTACAGAAAATCTCTTAACAGTATAAATTCCTGTGGTCGTGAGATATAAGCATTTATTATGTTCTGTGTTTAGAAGATTTCCTTGTTCGTTTTAATTTAGCTCAACAATAGACGAGGGTTATCTGGGTTAGTCGTCTCTAATTTAGCAGTGTAAGACTAGAGGGAACGTAGCTAGTCATCAACACCAACAACCGCCAACTCTTGGGCTACTCTTTTACCAACGAATAGCGGGATTGACCGTACTTTATAACGCCCCCCACGGCTAAAAGGGCGAACATGTTTGGCGCGACGGGGATGCGAACCCGCAACCCTAAGATTACGAGTCGCACGCCTTAACACGCTTGGCCATGCCGGGCCATAACAGTACTGTCTGTTGTATTTCCATCTAATTACAGGTAACAGTGAAGATGGATCTTCTCCAAACGAGGTTCAGTCGGTCCATAGAGGAGATACATAAAAATTAAGTTTTGTATTTTACAGCTTTATATGGACTTTTTTTTTACCATTAGTTCGACCACTATTTGGACTTTCACCAAATTTGGCATGAAAGTTTTTTGGGTCCATGAGGAGATGCATGCAAATTTACGCTATCATAATTTTTTGTTATGCTGTTTTTATTGGAGTTTTTTCTTACAATTACATACAAGGGAAATAACTTTTCATTTCGTAAGATAACCTTTCATTAACGATGAATTGACGTAATTTCCGTCCAGAGACGGGTACTCCAGATATACGATAAAACAGTTATACTGCCTCTAACAACACTATACGTAGAGTAAAATGCACACGCTGCTTCTGATAACTGTACATTTAAAGTAAAATAGGTTTTCTGCCATTGACAACAGTAGATGTAAGTGAAATAAAACAAATTATTTAAAGTAAAATATTTTCATTTTAACGTGACTTGTCCAACACATTTTCAAGATCAGCCTCACGAAGCACAACTCAATTGCTTCAATCACCTTCTCCATACTTGACGAGTCGTAAGACTACCTACTTTCCTACCTTAGATGAATGTCATTACAACACTTCCATATTCATGCCATGGAACAAAATTCCGGATGCTACTTACTTATCATAATAAATTATACAGTTTTTTACTGGTTGCTAAATTTTATCGGTATAAATATTACTGGATTCATTTTGATAACAAAAATATTTTATATCTTCAAATACCACATTTAATGTAACCAACGTTCACTGATAGGCCTAATTTAACAAATAAACTGTGTCAGACAGAAATTTCGTGTGTTTGTTTTCTAATTTTGTGCCTCTGTTTCTTTGTTGAAACAAAAAATATTCAAAGCATTGAGTTAACTAGCTAACTAACATACAAACGGAATAATATAATCCTTCATACTCACAAACACACACACAATAGAAGTTTTTTATAGTGGTTCATTTTCTAAGCCTTTGAGTAAGTTACGTTAACTTTCCAACTAAACAGCACAACTTTCTACAAATGTACAAAATATAAACAGTTTAAAATACTGCCTCCTCTCTGTCTTGTGAAGTTCCTTGAACAATCCTGTTATACAAATAAAGTACTGATACATAAAATTTACACAATAAAGTAACTCTTGACAATCAGCATTAAATTAAATCATTAATAGAACATAGAACACTTAAAAGTACAACTGAAAATTTGGCTCACAAAATGTTTTTTTTATTATTTCCTGGAGCTGAACTCTACAGTCAACAAAACGTTTTGGTAGTTTTGTATTCTCTGGCTTTTAATACCAACATCTAGTGACCATTTGCCATTTATTACCATGTCTTCTTGAGACTTGAAGTCATAGGAATGTGATTGTGGTTCTATCTCTGATGATACCTTGGAATGGAAGTGATTATGACAAGAACCTTGGAATTCTGGCTGCTTACCTCTGGCAAAGTCTTCTTTGAAGTACCCAGTTGGGTTTCTCACTGACGTAATTCTGGCTGCTTACCCCTGGCAAAGTCTTCTTTGAAGTACCCAGTTGGGTCTCTCACTGACGTAATTCCAAAGGCAATCACGCAGGTAAACTTTGTTTTAGACTGCCTGCCCTTCTATAAAGTACATCACCGATTCTTCTCACTAGCTAATAATTTCTGTATTCTATAAACTATGTCACTGATTCTTCCAAGTAGCAGTGTAACTTCTTTATTCTATAAACTATATCACCAATTCTTCCAAGTAGCCTTATAACTTCTGTATTCTATGTACGACATCGCTGATCTTTCCATCAGACATACAACTCTGGAAAGAAGTTTCTTTACAATGTGGTTATATAGCCATAAAATGTTATGTCAACGTTCATGTGATACCAACTTTCACATTTTTGTAAGGTTAAGTCTTATTCATCTGTACAAAACTTTTGAACTCTGTGTATCACTACTAACATGAACACGCATGTTAACATGTTCAGTTGCTTGAATACTCGTTAGTACTCCACCCAAGTTGATTTTAGGGTTAATTAGTAATCAGTGTATTTCTCGGCATCTCAATTCGATGAGCTAATAGTTTATTTACAATTTTGGTCAAGAGAGAACCTTCTTATCGCCCCCTGACCTTCTTCCTGACCTGGTGAGATATCGGTGCAACGTACAAGATATGGAGATAATTTTTATAATTAACTTAATAAAAGTGAAAGGTTTATCACTTACGTTTGCTTTTTTAAATTCCACTTATTAATTTGTTTTCTCTATTGCTTCGTAAAAGAACACTCAGTATTCACAGTATTTTACAAACTGCATGGCTGATAGCTCAAAACAAAATGTAGATTAACTCGCTTTTTATACACAATGTAAATAAAACTTAAGAAATTTAAAAACCTTCTCACAGATCATGAAAAATTAAGGAAACAACATTGTAGATACTGTAGACATTCACTGAAACTACAAACCCTTATTTCGGTTTCATGCTGTTACCTAGAATTTGGTGCACGCAAAATAGGAGTTTGGAGTTCAATTAAATACATTTTTACGATCTCTTTCTACAGGTTTTTTTTTTTAATTTGCCAATTTATTATTTATCTTGTTTGTTGGTTTTTTTCTGTTCAGCTGTCGGTAAAGGAATACCTGATATGGTAGCTAACTTCATACATTGTAATGATAATAAACAGCTACTAGCTAGCTGATACAGTTTTCACTTCATAAATAATATGGGGATTGGCTCACTGAGGACACCAATTGTAGTGTACAAAGCATAGTGTATCTACATTTTACAGTCGTCCAGTGTTCATCCGTTATTGGCTAAACGCAAACTAACGTGGCAGGGGTTTAGTTTAGAGAGAGAGGAAATCGTAAGAATTCTCTCTCCAACTGGGGTGTTCAGGAACGTTGTGGTTCCTCTTCGTCCCCTTTCGTGAAAGGTTATTAGGTTTAGTTTTATTTATTTATTTATTAAATAATTTTTTACTCATTTTTGGGTGAAGGAGGTCATTCTTAATGTTATCCTAGACCGAGGCAAAGGCAGCACCGGAGAGAACTGCCAGGTCCCGTCCCGAAAGGCAGAAGTCAAAGTAAATATGAACATGAACTCAAACGACCCGACTCAGGGTCTGGCAATAAAGTTGCCTGTGCTGGGATCTAAAAATCCAATGCCTAAGTTTTTGCTGTGGGGGGAAACGGGAGTGCCCCGAGAAAACCCCACTTTCACAGGACAGGCGCCGAAAGTTTTGCCTGTCCTATGCCCGATATCTGAAAAAGAGAATACATATTATTAACATGAGTTTAATTCTTTAGATACTTTGTTGTGTAATTTGTGATTCTTGAAATATGTTGTAAGGTGAAATGTATTTTGTTGGTGCACTAGTTAATTTGTATAGTGATGCCGTTAGTTTGTTTCTGTGTTCTGCTTTTAGATAATATTTGTGCGATATTTCCGTTAGTCTATTTCTTAGTATTGGTAAGTTACTGATTTGATGTACATAATTTACTGGCGTGAATGACGGTAGACTGAATACAGATCTTAGTATTCTGTTCTGTTTAACTTGGATTTTCTGGAGTGTGTTATTTGACATATTGTATGTTATTTGACATCCATACTCTATTAGTGGACGGATGTAAGCCTTGTATATTTGGATAATGGTGTTTGGTGAACATTTCGATTGTCTACTGGTTAGAGTCATTAGGTGTGAAATCCGTTTTCTAATTGATGAGTGTATATTGTTATTGGCTGATAAGTATTTAGGCTTAAAAACCTAGTGGTCGTCAGAAATAAGTTTTTTTTCATCCATTCTCGACTTGAAGATAATTGTGGAGATTGTAGTGGTTAAAGTTAAGGAACTGAGCTATGACTTCCGTGAAATTATTATGCTTTGACGACTTGCATCAGGAAAGGCCAAGAAGAGAGAAAATGCATGTGCTTTCTTGTTGTAATGAGATGGGTGTGAAGCTTCCCTGCACTTTAACGTGTTAACAATAACACTGTTTTGTAAGAAAGCTGACTTCAAGCGGTAAAAAGACCATGGTTTACACCATAATTATAATGTGTTATTTACATAATGTAAAACAGAAAAGAAACACATCAGCTTTTCAATACCCCTACAACTGTCACAAAACCTTATTTAGTATTTTATACAAGGTTTGGGTGTAATATACCAACCTATTTCTGAAGCAGGTTGGCAAACAGGCCATAATGACTGGCTCTTTTCCTGTGTAAGTTTGACACGTGTTTTCTTTTATACATTTTTATACACACACACACACACACTATTAACAGCCCTTTAAGCCTGTTCTCTTATCAGTCAACAGTAAACATTCTGAAGTGTTCTTTGAACTGAATCTTTACTGTTTAAATTTTTTTTTGTCTGAATGTTTTATTAGTTTCGTAGAATTCCTAGTGATCCTCACTATGAACCACAATATTGGTTCATGATGTAGTTCAAATCCTAAACTGTTGGCAAATAATAGTAGCACTGAGGTCGGAACTACCACCTTACGTTAAGAATATAAATACCTAGAAAATCTAGGACCCTAACAGTTAAAGGAATGTGTACATGTTAAGTGTTCCATGCATGTTTGAACAAAGCATTTTGTACAAGGACAGGAATCATTAGGCCTGCTGAAATACTACAGAAACAGTAATGGCCAAGGTGATATTTATATTATCAGTTTCACGAACCGTTAAGTTCACTGAACGAATTATAACTATTACAAGTTTTGTACAAGACACTTTCCTTTGATAAGTATTAATATTTATCCATTTCTATTTTTAACATGGCTTGATATTTATTTAACTTTACTTGCATAAAAAAGAAATGATCAAACAAAAAAACGAGCTGGGCTACAACAATACATAAATCATTGAAAACATTCTACACCTACATGACAGTAGTCCGTACGTTAGAGTATTTTTTACAATAAAACAATATTGTTACGACCTTAAGAACACCATGAAAGTCGTGCTACGTCACGAAACTTTACTTGAGTTTGTAAGTCATTCTATTAACTGGATCAGTACTTGTACGTAAGCCTAACATTTTAAGGTACAGTCGGTTGGGGTGTAATGTACGAAGAAATTCGCTTCGAAACACGGAAATAACGTAAAACTGGTTTCCCTCTCGGACAACTACAAGTTTCGCTGAATAAAGCACACAAGGTTTTCGTAGGATGAGCAGTTCTAATTATCAGGGTCCCAGACAGAACGACGCACTTGGTTTCTTTACTATTTATCACAACGAAAGCTTAAAACAACATAAACAAATACTCAAAGCTATGATTAATTATTCAGTAGAAGTACATCTAACAATGAGAGTTTACAAACTTATAAAACAAACCAATACCTCAACAAAGCTGTGATTAATTATTCAGTTTATGTAATCTAACAATGGATGTTTACAAACAGCTACTTCAATAAAGCTGTAATTATGCAATACATGTACATTAACAATGGAGGTTACAAACTACATAAAACAAACAACTACGTCAAGAACTCTGAGTAATTATTCAGTACATGTACATCTTACAAAAGAAGTTTACAAACTACATATAACAAATGCTTCAACAAAGCTGTAATTAATTATTCATTACATGTACATGTAACAATGGAAGTTTACCAAGTACAGAACATAAACAAATACTTCAACAAAGCTGATTAATTATTCAGTATGTGTATATCTAACAATGGAAGATTACCATCTACATAAAACAACCTAATATTTCAATAAAGCTGTGATTAATTATTCAGTACATGTACATCTAACAATGGAAGTTTACAATTACATAAAAGAAATACTTCCATAAACCAGTGATTAATTATTCAGTACATCTAACAATGGAAGTTTACAAACTACATAAAACAAACAAATATTTTAAAAAAGCTGCAATTAATTATTCAGTACATGTACAGCTAACAATGGTGGTTCACAAACTCCATAAAATAAAAAATACTTCAACAAAACTGCAATTAATTATTCAGTACATGTACAGCTAACAATAGAAGTTTACAAACTACATAAAACAAAGAAATACACAAAGCTGTGATTAATTATTCAGTACCTGTACATCTAAAAATGGAAGTTCACAAACTACATAAAACAAAGAAATACTTACACAAAGCTGTGATTAATTCTCCAGTTCATGTACAACTAGAATCAGGGGTTAGAAACTTCAGAGTAACATAAATCTGAACAAGTTTCATCACATACCGATGTAGGTTTAGATAATTATTAGGACCTTTGAATTTTCTGAAAGTGAGAAGTGGAATGCCTTAACAGAAATGTGAACTTCAATATTAGGTAAAATTTAATTTTCATCAGTTATTTTATATATCAGTGAGTTCCATTAATAAACTTATAGAATGGACTGAATGATAGCCCATTTGTTTGGCCTACACTGACAACAGTCTAGTGTGACCTGCAATAACCAATTAAACTGTATCTGATGAAGATTCCATCACTGCAGTTGACAACTTGCAAAAATAAGCCTTTAAACAGTGTAAGGAAAAATGCCCTTGGATTGTAATTTATTCAATATTCTTTACTTCTCAACAGAATGTACTTGACGTACCATTTAGACATTTTGTCCAGTGTTTCAATGCAGGTATGCATTAAAAATGAAAGCCAGTGTCCAATAATAATGTTTGTTATGTGAATTTATGTGATTAGTTTGAACAGATTTTAAGCCAAATTTCTAAGTCTCACTTCTCAAGTTGTTCATTCGTATCACAGAATCTTCTTGTAATAAGTTTGGTTTTGATCTAACACATTATTTTTACTAATCAAATTTTCTTTCATTTCTTTATGTTGTATATTTGGAAGATGTATATTTCACACTCAATGTAACATTAGTATGAAGAACAACTTTGCTTATTACAACATTAATCATGATAGAAACAGGTTACACAGCAATGAGGTGTCAAAAAAACAGAAATCACTAATGAGTACAAAACAAAATCAAATAACATTAAATCACTTCACTTAAACTTTACTTCTCTCTCCCTCTTTCATAACAACCAACTAAATAATAAGTTATCTGTTCACTCTCTGAAACAACCAACTAAATATAGATATATTTATATTGATTTACTAGAAGAATTCCAAAAGCACACATCATATCATGAAGCACATCACACCATAATCTTACAAGTCCATAAAAGAAATTGAAATTAGAAACTTTAAAAACATTTGTTAAAGTAACAAGTAAGAGCTGAGAAAGCCTTGTTTTTTAGAATCAATTCTTTTGGTCAAACTTATCAATTGTGAAATTATTTCTCTATTGATGACTTCAGTGAGTCAAATAGATTTATGTCACCTTCTTTCCTCCCTTATGTTTTGTAAAAGTATTTAATCTGATGAATGTGTAATTTAAACTATATTATCTTACATCTGCAACTGGACATAAACAATTTAAACTATATTATCTTACATCTGCAACTGGACATAAACATATATTTTATATTACTAGATATCAACACTTTAATACAAATTTTCAAGCAAGTGTACCCTAATGTATTTTGCACAATTTCCATTGTCTTTATGCCAGTAATGGAGACTTGTTTGGAAAATCATTCTAATAACTTTTATACATTCATTTAGTTCTAAGTATTTTATGAAATATGACTATTCACAGTTTCATCAAATATTTCATATGTCAAACGTGGAAGTGAATGTAATGATTAGCAAAACATGATTTATAATTTCAAGCTTCCCAAGATATTTACTGCCATTAATAGTTTAGACTTCTAATGTTGATGTAATACACAAAATTCAGCCTTGGAAGCTACTTTACTATCCTTAGCTTAATTTTTAAACATATGTAATTCCTCTTTGTATTATCTTACCCATTCTTCTGACAAAATGTCCTTGTTC
This sequence comes from Tachypleus tridentatus, assembly GCF_004210375.1. Lineage (NCBI taxonomy): Eukaryota > Metazoa > Arthropoda > Merostomata > Xiphosura > Limulidae > Tachypleus > Tachypleus tridentatus. Next base: position 155,899,217 of record NC_134826.1, on the reverse strand, counting down.
ACGAAACAGTTAAAAAATTACGTTTCAATTCCACTTTAGTTCAATCTAAATTCCTGTGAACACTTTTAGCCTTTTAACACTTGATTTTTTACTTGCGTCTTGCTGTCGAGGTTTAAGAGGATAGAAAAGTCCTAAAATTAAAAATTAAATGAATAAATTTCATAATTAAAAAACAACACAGTTCACAAATATTTAAACGCCATTACGATGACTAATAATACATAATAAAACTTCATTTTATATATGAAATAAAAGTTATAGTTTATAGCTGACAGCATTACTAAGTTCAAGTTTTACGAACTTTCCAAAATTCATGAAAATTTAATTAATTTATAGAGCAAAGAAAATTTACCTTAGCGCCTGATGTTTGAATTAATTGCCAGTAATAACATATTCAGAGAACGAATATCATAACAGATTTTAGTATAAAAGTTAAAACTTTTCTAAACCTAAACTTTACAATTTACGTAACGTCATAAACAGAAACATATACGTTACGAACAATTACTTCAATATCTCTAGCATCAGCGTACCTCACCAAAGCCCTTTAAAGTGACAGCAGTGCCGTCTAATAGCCTAGAAAATTATTTAATGTAAAGTCTAAATGTCGTATAATGCTTATTATTCTGAAGTTTTTTAACTTATAAGATATCGATAGCGCCTGACGAAGCTGTAATAGCAAAATATTGAAATAATAAAGTTACATTTTGGGTATAAGTCATGAATTTATTCACACTTATGAAACTGTATAATTCTGTCAATAAAGATGTGAAATTTGGCTAATTTTATGAAAGGCAAATTGCATACCCAGCTCTTCCCTTTTTGAAAGCCTCACAGATTGGAGGAAAGTCTACAAGATAGTGTCTATAAAGAGATTTCTTTTCTAAGCGCTTGTAATGCATTTTAAACATCTTACCTTAAATTTTTTGCAAGTTACTTTTTGCACTCATCCATATTATTTCTCTTGAAAACACGCTTTAATTGGCTAAAAATGAACAAAATCTCTGTAAGAATTTTCAGTAGTGTTTATTTTCCAACAAATTATTGTATGATAAGGAAATGTATCTTAAGTGAAAAGGTCTAGCAGTCAAGTTGAGAAACGTGGTAAAATGGCAAAGCAATTGCATCAGTTCTTTTCAAAGCAACCCACTTTACAACATAAATTTGCCAATATTTACTCTACTTGAATTTGGTACATTTAACGCATTACATTTAATATTAATATTGATTTTTGTTTCTACGGGAAACTATATTATACGTTAAAAATAAAAAAAATATTCTAAGTATTGTCTCAATTATGAAACACTTTTCTAATTCAGGATTAAGTGATTATTTAACCCTAGGAAAAAAGTAATAAATGCTTCACATATCCAATCTTTAATCTCCTTTAAAACCCCGAGGAAATATTATTTGGCCCAGGAGCTTTGTCGTTTTTTAAACTTCTCAAGTTTTTCTTAACCAGCTCATAATTAATGTATTAATCTTGTTTAATCTCATTTCCCTCTATCAACTGTTCAAGATATGGAATATTGCTCAAATCTTCGTTAGTAAAAACCGAAAAAAAGCACGATTTAATAACCCAGTCATCTCATATTAGTCAAATTCAACAGGATGTACCTAACATTTTATATATGAAGCCACTTCCACCCTCTTTGATACTCTATCCCTATTAAATAACCGGTCATCAAAATCATCTACTCTTAACCATATTTCCATTATTCTCAGATTACATCAAATTCCTCAATTTCTACAAATGCTCTAAAGTCATCTGTTTTATTTCTTATTCTTCTAGCATTATAACATTAACAATTAAGACTATCCTTATAATTATTTCTGTACCAACTTCTTATGTTAAACTTTTCTCTACTCTTATCCTTTTTGTATTTGATTTTCCTGTCCCTCACCACTGTCTAGTCCCAGTTTAAAACTTCTTTTACAGCTGAGTTAATAGCCTTAGCAAACAAGCTAGTCTCTGCCATATTCAAATGAGAACCTTCCATCCCACAGAACTCCCTTCTTCTACTGAATTGAAACCACAAGTCCAACAAGCCAATCTTCTCATTCTTACATACTAACCTAAGCCTAGAATTTAGTCCTAGTCACCTACTTGAAATTTCATCCCCACAGTTGGCTCGGCATGATCAAGTGGGTTAAGGCGTTCGACTCATGATGTGAGGGTCGCGGGTTCGAATCCGGGTCACACCAAATATGCTCGCCCTTTCAGCCGTGGGGGCGTTATAATGTGACGGTCAGTCCCACTATTCGTTGGTAAAAGAGTAGCCCAAGAGTTGGCGGTGGGTGGTGATGACTAGCTGCCTTTCCTCTAGTCTTACACTACTAAATTAGGGACAGCTAGCGCAGATAGCTCTTCAGTAGCTTTGCGCGAAATCCAAAATAAACAAACAATCCCCACATTTAGTTGTGGGCAGTATCCCTCGCACAGTTAAAGTTATGACCTTTCTCTTTTAAATACTTTTATCAACCCTTTGTAATTATTAATGGGTTCCATTGACCTACATCATTAGTCTCTACATGCACCACAAATACTGCATCGCTGCTAGCTTGCTTTATTATATCTCCTGCTTTATCAATTATATTCTCCACCTGTACCTCAGGGTATCATAACATGATTTTTTCTCCCTATTTATTACACAGACTATTCTATCTGCATTTCTTCTCAAGAAATCACCTTTTCATCCACATTCTTCTCTGATCCTATTGGTTTTCTTCCCTCCACTAGTTCGTAATCTGAGGGTTGCGGGTTCGCATCCCCGTCGCGCCAAACATGCTCGCCCTCCCAGCCGTGGGGGCGTTATAATGTAACAGTCAATCCCACTATTCGTTGGTAAAAGAGTAGCCCAAGAGTTGGCGGTGGGTGGTGGTGACTAGCTGCCTTCCCTCTAGTCTTACACTGCAAAATTAGGAACGGCTAGCACAGATAGCCCTCGAGTAGCTTTGTGCGAAATTCCAAAAACAAACAAACAAAAAACCAAAAACCCTCCACTAGTTCTCCATTTGCAGAAGCCAAAAAATGAAATTTGTTGCTCAACAGAATAGGCTTATTATAACTAAATTCACTGTTTCTTACTCTAATAGGATTCTTTCTAACTTTCTGAAAGTCATTATTACTTGATGTATCCTTCCATCTAAAATCTTAAGCTCCTTTTGAAATTATGCTGCTATTTTCCACAGTATACACTTCTCTTTACCTACTGCCTCTATTTTGATTAGGATAGTCTTCAACTTCTCATCCAACCTACAAACTCTACACAAAAATTGCACATGGCAGTTCCGAGTTCCCAAATAAAGCCTACTCATTGCACATAAACTGTGAAAGCTTAACTCCTGTACTTGTCTCAACCATTGTATTTATACCTATAGCCTGAAAATAAACAATTAATATCAATATCAGAAGCCTATTGTTAACACTATTACTCTTATGCCTAACCTTTAAGAATCAATATTAGTATTTTTTATCACTATTTTGTTTTCACACAATGCTTTATCTTCAAATATCTAGAACCTTGAAACAGAATAATTCATTGGAACTAACAGAGTACGTAATATTAATAATGAAATATGGTTAACCTGATTTATAACATATTTTCATTTTAATGTCCCTTTTTCTGACGGGTATCGAAACCCAGTTTATGTCGTTATAAATTCACAGACATACAACAGTGCCCTTGGGGAGTGTCATGATGTTTACTTATCAATATTAAATAATTTAAGTGGTGTACTTTCAATCTTACTGGGCATGTTATATGAATAAAATATACAAAAATAATGCTCATATAAAGCAATATTATTGTGAGATAAAACAAAAGTAAAAAGAAAGAGACAAATTTAGCTATAATTATTAACATTTTTGTGTTGTTATAAATTAAAGTTATTCGTTTTAAAAATTACTCTTCTTAGAAGCCACCTAACGCGTATTTCTGTACGATAGTGATTGACGTTTTAGTTTGGTAAATTTCCACTTGTCACAAAGTTTTTGCATTTACTCATGTCAAAGTGTTTCTAAACGTTTCTTACATGCATGAAAGAGAAAGTTGGGCGATAGCAATACTGATTAGCGGGTAGTTGAAAGGTTTGTGTAAATTATACTTTGCAAGATATGCCAGTTAAACTCAATTTTAATAGCAAATTTAGGTTAACTTGTATGATTTAGTGGTGATTAAGCTGTAGTGATAGTAATTTATAAACAAGCTTATTATGTCTGTAATATTTAAATTATAAATTATTTATAAGTTATACTAAAAATTCTATCACGAAACCACGGAATTTTTCGTAGTATTCTTTAGAAGACCTATTCGTAAATTTTTTTAGGCTGTAAATCATAAGCTCGCTTGTAGCTCCTCGTCGTTCTGATCTGAATAAATATTAAATATATTACGTCATCATTTTAAGTGTAGTGTGTCTGGTATCTTTCCACAAGTATTATAAACATAAAGGGCGCATCTGCGAGCTGTTCCTTTATTGGAAAAAAAAGAAAAAGTAGGGAATTAGTATTTGCACAGCTTCATAAGTAAGTTATTTTTGTTTATGTGAAGTTAAAAGGTTTTTATTTTGAAATGAAAAGTCTAATACTTTGTATTAAAATGTATAGTGGTATATTATTAATTAATGCTCACTAGGTCGCTTATTAATACGGCTATCAAACTACGTGATTCGTGCAACAGAATTTCGATAAAAACATTTTGTTTTTTGTGTCGGTTTCTGTCGGATATACCATACCTCAAAGGTTTTAGCGTACAGTGTATATTTTAAACGGAGACAGTGACAACTAATCAGTGGTTAGATTCACTTCGAATATGGAGTACATTTTTGTTTCTTTTATCTGATAAAAGATGTCGAATTATTGGGAAAGGTTCAGATAAAATTTGTAGGATAACTGTATATGCAGTGGTTATTATAATAGATAGACATACTTGTAGAGCTAAATCTCTCATCAGAATTTTCAATAGAAAATAAGTATTTCACCCTTAGCCATGAAATCCTGCTGAGAACCACAACAATGGTAATGAAATAGTTGTAAGTATTGACTGAGTAATTAAAGGTTCACCTGGTACTTCGTAATTAAATACTGGTAATTACTTTGTGTGTATGTGTGTGAAATACTGTATAATGCAGTTTATGCTGGAAGTGCAAAAAATGGTTGTTGTTATAGGTGGTGGAAGAAACTAAATGAGTAACATACAAGCTGACCTCAAGCTTGTTGAAGAGGCTGCAAGCACAGCCATTAACAAACTGAATGAGTCTGTTGCCAGGAATGTATCTCAAAAGGATGTAGGCCATGCACCAGTAAGTGGAACTCTTCTGTTGTAATCCATCTGTCATTATGATGTATATGTGTGTGGAGTCATTGTATTGTAATCTGCTTTAACTTGAAAAAGGCTGGGAGGTAAATATAACCTTATCATGACTAGATTTGTTTTTACCTTTGCAATAAAAATTATACACATTTTAATAAATCATATAACAAACCCACCTCACCAGGAAATATTTACAAAGTACTGTAACAGTTGTCCAGCCCTTTACTTCAATAACATAGGATGTAACTTGAAGACCAATTTAAAAGAACACTAAATACCCCTTCCCAAGTCCATGAATGTAGGAGTAAACACAGTTTTTGTAAACAAAACATCACAGTTCTAAAACATGAGTTAACACTAACAGAAGAAAAACCATAGAAGTTTCACTAATAGCATCAAGTAATCCAAAAATTAAGATAACTTGGCAAATGTGCATATATATAAATACATTGTTGGATTGATACGTGGATACACAAGTAACCACTAACAACTATAGAATATAAATACATTGTTAGATTGATACGTGGATACACAAGTAACCACTAACAACTATAGAATATAAATACATTGTTAGATTGATACGTGGATACACAAGTAACCATTAACAACTATAGAATATAAATACATTGTTAGATTGATATGTGGATACACAAGTAACCACTAACAACTATAGAATATAAATACATTGTTAGATTGATACATGGATACACAAGTAACCACTAACAACTATAGAATATAAATACATTGTTAGATTGATGCATTGGATACACAAGTAACCACTAACAACTATAGAATATAAATACATTGTTGGATTGATATGTGGATACACAAGTAACCATTAACAACTATAGAATATAAATACATTGTTAGATTGATACGCGGATACACAAGTAACCATTAACAACTATAGAATATAAATACATTATTAGATTGATAATTTGGATACACAAGTAACCACTAACAACTATAGAATATAAATACATTGTTAGAATGATGCGTTGGATACACAAGTAACCACTAACAACTATAGAATATAAATACATTGTTAGATTGATACGTTGGATACACAAGTAACCACTAACAACTATAGAATATAAATACATTGTTAGATTGATACATTGGATACACAAGTAACCACTAACAACTATAGAATATAAATACATTGTTAGATTGATACGTGGATACACAAGTAACCACTAACAACTATAGAATATAAATACATTGTTAGATTGATACGTGGATACACAAGTAACCACTAACAACTATAGAATATAAATACATTGTTAGATTGATACGTGGATACACAAGTAACCACTAACAATTATAGAATATAAATACATTGTTAGATTGATACGTGGATACACAAGTAACCACTAACAACTATAGAAAATAAATACATTGTTAGATTGATACGTGGATACACAAGTACCAACTAACAACTATAGAATATAAATACATTGTTAGATTGATACGTGGATACACAAGTAACCACTAACAACTATAGAATATAAATACATTGTTAGATTGATACGTGGATACACAAGTACCAACTAACAACTCTAGAATATAAATACATTGTTAGATTATTGATTTAAATACAAAATTATTCTTTACTGTTAAAACTTGTGTACTTTATAATGATCACAGTCATTAAAACATCATAACAGTTCTAAATATAAACCTTACTTATTGTATTTATATAAACTAACTTGTAATATAATGTAAACCTCACTGTAGAAACTGTAACATGTAATATAATATAAACCTTGCTTACTGTAGAAACTGTAACTTGTAATATAATATAAACTTTACTTACTGTAGAAACTGTAACATGTAATATAATGTAAACTTTACTTACTGTAGAAACTGTAACTTGTAATATAATATAAACTTTACTTACTGTAGAAACTGTAACTTGTAATATAATATAAACCTTACTTACTGTAGAAACTGTAACTTGTAATATAATATAAACCTTGCTTACTGTAGAAACTGTAACTTGTAATATAATATAAACCTTGCTTACTGTAGAAACTGCAACATGTAATATAATATAAACTTTACTTACTGTAGAAACTGCAACATGTAATATAATATAAACCTCACTGTATAACACTGTAACTTGTAATATAATATAAACCTTACTTACTGTAGAAACTGTAACTTGTAATATAATATAAACCTTGCTTACTGTAGAAACTGTAACTTGTAATATAATATAAACCTCACTGTATAACACTGTAACTTGTAATATAATATAAACCTTACTTACTGTAGAAACTGTAACTTGTAATATAATATAAACCTTGCTTACTGTAGAAACTGTAACTTGTAATATAATATAAACTTTACTTACTGTAGAAACTGTAACTTGTAATATAATATAAACCTCACTGTATAACACTGTAACTTGTAATATAATATAAACCTCACTGTATAACACTGTAACTTGTAATATAATATAAACCTCACTGTATAACACTGTAACTTGTAATATAATATAAACCTCACTGTATAACACTGTAACTTGTAATATAATATAAACCTCACTGTATAACACTGTAACTTGTAATATAATATAAACCTCACTGTATAACACTGTAACTTGTAATATAATATAAACTTTACTTACTGTAGAAACTGTAACTTGTAATATAATATAAACCTCACTGTATAACACTGTAACTTGTAATATAATATAAACCTTGCTTACTGTAGAAACTGTAACTTGTAATATAATACAAACCTTGCTTACTGGAGAAACTGTAACTTGTAATATAATATAAACCTTGCTTACTGGAGAAACTGTAACTTGTAATATAATATAAACCTTGCTTACTGGAGAAACTGTAACTTGTAATATAATATAAACCTTGCTTACTGTAGAAACTGTAACTTGTAATATAATACAAACCTTGCTTACTGGAGAAACTGTAACTTGTAATATAATATAAACCTTGCTTACTGGAGAAACTGTAACTTGTAATATAATATAAACCTTGCTTACTGGAGAAACTGTAACTTGTAATATAATATAAACCTTGCTTACTGGAGAAACTGTAACTTGTAATATAATATAAACCTTGCTTACTGGAGAAACTGTAACTTGTAATATAATATAAACCTTGCTTACTGTAGAAATTGTAACTTGTAATATAATATAAACCTTGCTTAGTGTAGAAACTGTAACTTGTAGTAAAATATACTTAATTAGTGAGTAAACTTAAGACAAAACTATTTGAACTTGTTTAAGTTGAATGTTATGTTTGTTCTAACAAGTGATATAACAAATATACAATGGTTTATTAAAGTTAAATCCTTTGAGGTTATTTTAGTAGGACAGATCTCTAACATTTCTTGACTCCTATTAGAAAGTAAAGAATGTGGCATCAACAAGTGGACGTGATGGTAACAAGAATGAATCTCTGTATACTGCCTCTGATAGTGAAATATATGTATCAAAACGAGCTGCCTCTCTTGAATATCCTTTGTCTGATGGAGAACTTGATAATCGTCCACTTTTTGTTGATGATGACGATGATGATGATGAAGAAGAAACTCAGCAGCCTGATGGATTACCTCAGAAGAAGAGACCTCATAAAACCACGTAATGGAATGTTCTTTTATTGCTGCTTGGTTTATGTATTAGGGGCATATTGTACATATCTGGGGTTTTATGTATTCAGGGCATATCGTATATATCTGTGGTTTTATGTATTCAGGGCATATCGTATATATCTGTGGTTTTATGTATTCAGGGCATATCGTATATATCTGTGGTTTTATGTATTCAGGGTATATTGTACATATCTGTGGTTTTATGTATTCAGGGCATATCGTACATATCTGTGGTACTGTAAAAGATTCTTGTGAGACAAGCAAGGTAATTAAGGAAGTTACTGTAGGTATTAGTTATTTCTACCCAAAATTTAATATTTTGATATTTGTAGTATACTCTCTTTAGCAGAATAGAGTTAATATTAAATTTTGAAAATTTTAGTGTGATATGTGATTTAATGTTACCTACATATGAACCTTTCTGTAAAATTGCAATGCTTTTATTAGGTTTTAAGAAAACCAAGTGCTTGAGAGAATGTAAGTGATTTAGAGCTACATCTTTCTAAGCAGACAAGTCATGCAGTGAGTCATTCAAAGGTATTTTAAAAATTCAAAGACAAATATGAAATTTCAGTTGTCAGATGATCTGTTCCCATTTTGATTAGTTTTCTTTCACTGTAAGAAAGGTTCAGAAGGTGTGAAGAAATTAATAATGTTTGATTTAACTGTACTGACAAAATAACTAGATGAAAACTGAAACTTTCTTGAATTTTGATTAATGTGTAGTTAATTTGTGTATTACTTTAGAGGAGTCTTCAAAGGAACTTTATCAGTCTATTAAATTTTTATCATTTCATTAATTTCTAAATTAGACCAATTCCCTTTATGCTGACACATTCGTTGCCTAGAATACAGCATATCAACAAGTTAAATGTAGTTTTAAATTTACTCGGATCCAAAACCGATGCTGTAATCTGATTTTTGTTTTCATAATTAATTTCAGTTGAAAGAAATGAAAGTCGAAAAGCACAATACTGCATGCTTGTCTTAATTTGTTATATAGTTGGAGACCTTGAACTGTAGAAAGTTAAGAAATAAATGATTACTTTTACATTTTTTGAGTGATGCAGCACATTATTGTTTAATTTCAAATAATTTTTCCAACGTTCTGAAAGTTTTGAAAGTATATGGTCCATATCTGTTTCTGATAAAGTAAAGGACTAATATGTGATGAGGCCCTGTCAATGTTTCACTGTGTACAAAGCTGATAACAAAAGGAAGGACTTGCAGCATCAGACTGTCCACTTTTCACTGTGTACAAAGCTGATAACAAAAGGAAAGACTTGCAGCATCAGACTGTTCACTTTTCACTGTGTACAAAGCTGATAACAAAAGGAAGGACTTGCAGCATCACTGTCCACTTTTCACTCTGTACAAAACTGATAACAAAAGGAAGGACTTGCAGCATCAGACTGTCCACTTTTCACTGTGTACAAAACTGATAACAAAAGGAGGACTTGCAGCATCAGACTGTCCACTTCTTACTCTGTACAAATCTGATAACAAAAGGAAGGACTTGCAGCATCAGACTGTCCACTTTTCACTGTGTACAAAGCTAGTAGCGTGGTGTATCATTATTTCAGTTATTAAATACCACAATATGGTCAAATGAAATCAGTTTAAACAGATGAAAATACTAAAGTATTAGTTTAGGATAGTAAGAATAATTGTGTGTTTTTCAGATATGGTAAAAACATCAGTCAAATTTCATTCTTACCTAAGAACGTTGTGTTGTAACTGTATCTGAAATCCATTCTCTCCATTTTTGCTTCTTGTGGGATAAAGTGCTGTAACTTTCCTCATTACAACATACATTTTGGTGAAAGTGGGTTTTATATTGTGGATATTTTATTTGGGAAACATCTGGGAGATTAAGAAATAATTCTGAGGACACCTGTTAGTTTTTTATTAGTCAGTTACATGTGTAGAGAGCTATTTGTCTGTGTAGCCATTTGTCTCTATTTTGTATTAGTTGCATTATTCATGAATATTTGAAACCTATACCTTGGAAAAGTTCTTTCTGGCTCTGCTGCTAATCTTCAACACGTTACCTGTTGTTATTCCAGGTGTGTGTGTGTGTGTGTTAGGTATGTTTCCATACAATTAGGGAGATAACTTGTATCTCTTCATGTGAATAACACAGTACAGGTAAGCTCTTACACATTGCATATAGTAATTGTTTGGTATGTGTATGTCGTGTGACCTATAATTTTCTAACACAATGTTTGTTTTTCTCTTCTAGAAATTGTGAAACACTAATGCATTTACTGAAAGGCAACACTGGACCAGGAATATTGGCAATACCTAGTGGTTTTCAAATTCTGGACTTATTGTAAGGCTATTGTTGTTAGTCCCAGAAAACTGTTTGTAGTTAAAGTATTACTTTTATTGTATTAAATACAGGATGTTCCAAAATGAGTATATATAAAAAAGAAAGTCAAATGTTTTATTCATTATTTGAGATAAATTCAAAACAATATATTCCAAAGACTTAAGTTTTATTTAAGTTAATTATTACTTGCATTATTTATCACTATCAATTGTGAATGTGTTTTATGACAAATTTCAGAATTGATTTTGTTTTTAAATAAAATGTTAACTTCTGAAGAATCCTTCAGATTCACTCTTTCAGACTTTTTGAAATAGTCGGCCATAACAAACTAAAGATCTTGTGTATCTGTGTTGTGTTATTAATTTATACAAACTAAGGATCTTGTGTATCTGTGTTGTCTTATTAATTTATACAAACTAAGGATCTTGTGTATCTGTGTTGTTTTATTAATTTATACAAACTAAGGATCTTGTGTATCTGTGTTGTCTTATTAACTTATACAAACTAAGGATCTTGTGTATCTGTGTTGTCTTATTAACTTATACAAACTAAGGATCTTGTGTATCTGTGTTGTCTTATTAACTTATACAAACTAAGGATCTTGTGCATCTGTGTTGTCTTATTAATTTATACAAACTAAGGATCTTGTGCATCTGTGTTGTCTTATTAACTTATACAAACTAAGGATCTTGTGTATCTGTGTTGTCTTATTAACTTATACAAACTAAGGATCTTGTGTATCTGTGTTGTCTTATTAATTTATACAAACTAAGGATCTTGTGTATCTGTGTTGTCTTATTAATTTATACAAACTAAGGATCTTGTGTATCTGTGTTGTCTTATTAATTTATACAAACTAAGAATCTTGTGTATCTGTGTTGTCTTATTAATTTATACAGCTGTGTTGGAAAATGTGTTCTCAGAATTTGAATGTAGAATTAAATTGATTACAGCCATTATAGTCTTAAGTAGCTTAAGTCTCATTACAATATATGTTTATATTTTTATTATATTACCTTCTGGTCATGTGTAGCTAACATTACATAACTTGTGTTAACATGGTGCACATGCACTCATTACATATCCAGTATTATGAAATCAATAGTTTTGGCTGTGTTTTAGTGGACTAGTATTTCATAATATAGTCACATTTCAATTTCTATATATAGTGTGTACACACACAATAATACAATTTACAATAATGGTTATAATGATCTGTATACAAAAGTTTCACAAACTTGCAAGCAAAACTCAGTTTTCTGTCAGCTCTGTAACTTCCTTTCTTAACAAGGGATCAAGATGAGTGAATTAATTTTTTAGTTCATGTAGGTCAAATTCACTTAACTGGGCACTCACTAGCTTTGTATTCTTTTTTTCCCTGTCACATGCAAAGTAATTACACCACTAATTTTGTGTAATGTTATTTTAAAAGTACTAATATTTGATGTGAATTTGTTGAAGTCAAATGTTCAAAATCTGTAAATATTCTTAGTCAAATATCTGAAGTTCCCAATTAATAAGCATTATATCAACTGCAGTTACAGCTTTTGAGGTTTATATATATTATTACTATTTAGAAATAATTAAACTTATTTGTCTTAAAATATAGAACAATAAATCAAGAAGTAATGCAAATAATTCTCTTCTCGCTATAACCTTTGTACTCGGTTGCTGCTGGACATAGATTGCTAAGCTTATTAAAACTTCACATGTGGAGTATATGAAACAAAATGTTTTTTCAGGTTTTATATACATATACAGTTGAATAAACATAAAATCATAAATAACTACATTGATACCATAGAATTACACTAATTTATTAAGTTTAATAACAAATTTATTTAGATTTAACAAAATATGAAACTTCAAGCAATTTAAAGACGCAACCTACCTACCTTGAAATTTTGGTTCGAAAATTGTGGTTTTCCTTTTCATAGATTAAAATGGCTAAGAAATAAGGAAGTCACTAGGGTAATATTCTGAGCTGTTGATTGGGTATTCTCATGTCATATATTAAAGTATGTGTATGTGAGGGACCATTTCCAAAAAATGGAAAGAGATGAACAAGGGCCATCATGTTTGATTCAGTGTGTAAGCTGTATCTGTGTAAAATAAAAAGATATGAGGTTCTTATTTTATATTTTAGCTTCTCAATATTAGTAATTTTAGTTCCTAATTTGTACAAACGTATAGACTTAGTATTTTGACATCACAAACATCTAATTTTAAACAGTACTGCATTCACTAAAATATATTTAGGTGGATTGTTTTAATATTTACTTTTCAATTGAGAAATTAGTTCTTATATAATATTAATGTTTGAATTATAATCTACAATTTTATACTTACTTGCATAAATTCATAAAATAAGTTGCATAAAACTTTGGAAGTCAACAAATGCAATGACATTACCTTTGACAAGTGACCCATCACAAGAGTGTTAAATAACTCTAAACTGTCACAAGACATTTTGTTTTGTATTTTGCTGTTATCTGTTATATACAAACAATATTCAACTTTCTTTTTGGTGTCTTGACTTTGTAACACCTTGTATTATGTTGCAATTTAGAATTTCTTAAGAATTCAAATAGTTTTGAAAATTCCATTAGTTTTTATTGGTTAAATAGTGTAATTTATATTTTTATTTATTGAAATAATGGAGAAACATTTTAAAATGAAAGATACATAGAAGTGTAATAACTGAATATTTTGTTTTTGTATATTAATAAAGCTAGAAAAACCTTTTGACTGTGTAATGACTGAAGTTCTCATATACCATCCATGAAGCTCAACATTAGTTTGGCTTCTATTCATTTCATATTTAAGCTGGGGTGCCAAAAACAGTTAATGGTCTGATATAAAGCTTTCAGTGGTACTCTGTGAACCGAGTACTATTTTACTGGGTAAAGAACGTAGTAATGTGTTATGGAGAAAAACAGCTGTGGTATTCTGAGAAGGGTCAAAAGTGGTGTGAATGGAGCAGTGGTTTACATAGCAGGTAGAATAGGAGAAACCATAATTACATATTGGTTTCTAATGTTAGAACATACACATTGTAATACTGTAAGATTTGCTACACCTATAATGGTTACATGTTGGTGTCTTATGTTATTAGTGTTTACAACATATATAAATTTAAGTGACAATTCAAGCAAACAATATTGTAAGGTTAATAAATTAAGAGTATAATAAAAATTAGTCAAAAATTAAGGCATACACTTCAAAGAATTAGAACTACGTATATTTTAGTCTTGTTAATTAGAAGTACGTATATTTTAGTCTTGTTAATTAGAAGTACGTATATTTTAGTCTTGTTAATTAGAAGTACGTATATTTTAGTCTTGTTAATTAGAACTACGTATATTTGTCTTGTTAACTAGAACTACGTATATTTTAGTCTTGTTAATTAGAAGTACGTATATTTTAGTCTTGTTAATTAGAACTACGAATATTTTAGTCTTGTTAATTAGAACTACGTATATTTTAGTCTTGTTAATTAGAAGTACGTATATTTTAGTCTTGTTAATTAGAACTACGTATATTTTAGTCTTGTTAATTAGAACTACGTATATTTTAGTCTTGTTAATTAGAAGTACGTATATTTTAGTCTTGTTAATGAGAACTAGGTATATTTTAGTCTTGTTAACTAGAACTAGGTATATTTGTCTTGTTAACTAGAACTACATATATTTGTCTTGTTAATTAGAACTAGGTATAGTTTAGTCTTGTTAATTAGAACTAGGTATAGTTTAGTCTTGTTAACTAGAACTAGGTATAGTTTAGTCTTGTTAACTAGAACTAGGTATAGTTTAGTCTTGTTAACTAGAACTAGGTATAGTTTAGTCTTGTTAACTAGAACTAGGTATAGTTTAGTCTTGTTAACTAGAACTAGGTATAGTTTAGTCTTGTTAACTAGAACTAGGTATAGTTTAGTCTTGTTAACTAGAACTAGGTATAGTTTAGTCTTGTTAACTAGAACTAGGTATAGTTTAGTCTTGTTAACTAGAACTAGGTATAGTTTAGTCTTGTTAACTAGAACTAGGTATAGTTTAGTCTTGTTAACTAGAACTAGGTATAGTTTAGTCTTGTTAACTAGAACTAGGTATAGTTTAGTCTTGTTAACTAGAACTAGGTATAGTTTAGTCTTGTTAACTAGAACTAGGTATAGTTTAGTCTTGTTAACTGGAACTAGGTATATTTTAGTCTCGTTAACTGGAACTAGGTATATTTTAGTCTCGTTAACTGGAACTAGGTATATTTTAGTCTCGTTAACTAGAACTACGTATATTTTAGTCTCGTTAACTAGAACTACGTATATTTTAGTCTTGTTAATTAGGCTTCACTTTTCTGTTTGAAAACAAATTAGTTGACTGTAATTTTGATAACATCTGATCTGTTATAATATCTACACATTTTTATGTACCATTTCCCTGGTGGTATAGAGGTAAATCTTTGTATTTACAATGCTAAAACCAAGGTGGATACAGTAGGAAGCCTGATGTGGTTTTCCTATAAGAACACACATACACACGCTTAATTTTCTAACTTTTATGATAAACAGTTGAAAACATTTAAGTGATTGGTTCTACCTTTGTATTTTATTATTTATCTATTGTTAGTCCCCTGAAAGTTTTATAATATAAATCTGGAGGTTTTACCAGATTCCTTATGATGACTCTTGGTATTTTACAGGTAGGAGCTTTAGGGATTCCACTAATAGGTTTACTTGCTATCCATTGCATGCATCTTTTAGTGCGATGTAGTCGCGTCTCTGTCAAAAGTAAGTTATGATTTGTTTGAAAACATCCTTATTGGTTTTTGATTCTACAGGTTTTTTGCACCAACCTGGCATAACTTGCCTCCCAGTGGCTCAGTGATAAGTTTGTATATTTGTAATGTTAAAACTGAGTTTTGATACCTGTGGTAAACATGCCACTGATAATTTACTGTCTAGCTTTGTGCTTAACTATGAACAAATGCTGTATTATTCATTAATGTTGTTACAGTTCTAAAAGTTTTAGTTTTCACTAATGATTGTCTTTTGTATAACTGTTAAGAATAAGAGAAAATAGAAAATTTTATCCAGAAATATGCGTGTCCATATAATGACCACTAAACTTTGATTACACTTAAAATAGAAAATTTTATCCAGAAATGTACGTGTCCATATAATGACTACTAAACTTTGTGATTACACTTAAAATAGAAAATTTTATCCAGAAATGTACGTGTCCATATGATGACCACTAAACTTTGTGATTACACTTAAAATAGAAAACTAAGCTGCCTGTGTCAGGTTTACAGAATAACTTTGTTATCCATGAATTTTTTTTTCCTATATAAAATCTGTGCCAACTATATATTATTTTAAATACTCTTTATAATAAGGAGAAACACATCAAATGTATAATTACTTTCATAACATTTGTTGATTTTCACCTAACCAGGAGGTTTGTAGTTGTTTTTTTCTTACTTTGATACTTGTGAAGTTCTGTAAATTCTGTTATTTTGTTTACGTTAGGTTTGTTTCGTTCTTTTAGACTTGGGCGTGAATCTCTTGATTACTCCAGAGTTGCTCTATATGCCTTTAAACTTGGACCTTCACCACTACAGAAATATGGCAGATTTGCAAGGTAAGACTTCTCTGGTTATTTTATTTCCTTATAGTTTCACAGAGTTGCATGTACCTTAATACTAATATCTGTTTAAAATGTGCTGCTTCTAATAGGTTCATAAACCTTCACGTGGTAAATTTGTTGAAAGATACCAAGTATGGTTCATGTACAGAATTCCAATTAAGAATAAGAGATCAAAATTTATTTTGTTAACAAGTGTGTGATTGGTGGTGGTTCTCCAACATTTATTTTCTTGCTTTTGAAACTGTCTGATTTTGGAAAAACATATTTTCAAACATAGTACAAATAAAAGAAGTAAGTTATTAAAAGATGTTTAATTTTTTAATGTTTTTTATATTTCTGTGCCTGTAGATTAATAGCATGTGTGTTTTAATGACGATGTATTTGTATTTCTGTGCCTGTAGATTAATAGCATGTGTGTTTTTAATGACGATGTATTTGTATTTCTGTGCCTGTAGGTTAATAGCATGTGTGTTTTTAATGATGATGTATTTGTATTTCTGTGCCTGTAGATTAATAGCATGTGTGTTTTTAATGATGATGTATTTGTATTTCTGTGCCTGTAGATTAATAGCATGTGTGTTTTTAATGATGATGTATTTGTATTTCTGTGTCTGTAGATTAATAGCATGTGTTTTTAATGATGATGTATTTGTATTTCTGTGCCTGTAGATTAATAGCATGTGTGTTTTTAATGACGATGTATTTGTATTTCTGTGCCTGTAGATTAATAGCATGTGTGTTTTAATGGCGATGTATTTGTATTTCTGTGCCTGTAGGTTAATAGCATGTGTGTTTTTAATGATGATGTATTTGTATTTCTGTGCCTGTAGATTAATAGCATGTGTGTTTTTAATGATGATGTATTTGTATTTCTGTGCCTGTAGATTAATAGCATGTGTGTTTTTAATGATGATGTATTTGTATTTCTGTGTCTGTAGATTAATAGCATGTGTGTTTTTAATGATGATGTATTTGTATTTCTGTGCCTGTAGATTAATAGCATGTGTGTTTTTAATGATGATGTATTTGTATTTCTGTGCCTGTAGATTAATAGCATGTGTGTTTTTAATGATGATGTATTTGTATTTCTGTGCCTGTAGATTAATAGCATGTGTGTTTTTAATGATGATGTATTTGTATTTCTGTGCCTGTAGGTTAATAGCATGTGTTTTTAATGATGATGTATTTGTATTTCTGTGCCTGTAGATTAATAGCATGTGTGTTTTTAATGATGTATTTGTATTTCTGTGCCTGTAGATTAATAGCATGTGTGTTTTTAATGATGATGTATTTGTATTTCTGTGCCTGTAGGTTAATAGCATGTGTGTGTTTAATGATGATGTATTTGTATTTCTGTGCCTGTAGGTTAATAGCATGTGTGTTTTTAATGATGATGTATTTGTATTTCTGTGCCTGTAGATTAATAGCATGTGTGTTTTTAATGATGATGTATTTGTATTTCTGTGCCTGTAGGTTAATAGCATGTGTGTTTTTAATGATGATGTATTTGTATTTCTGTGCCTGTAGGTTAATAGCATGTGTGTTTTTAATGATTTCCTACAGAAGAACAATCAACACATTTCTGATGCTCACTCAGTTTGGGTTTTGCTGTATATATTTTGTCTTTGTGTCAACAAACATCAAGCAGGTAAGTGTTCATTTAATTAAATTTTATTTTATAATTTATAACCTAAATCACTTAAAAGTGGGATAGCAGAAATTATCGACTAAATATTTCACCAGTCATCAGGTACTCAGCTCAACAGTTAAACACAATTGCTGATGTCTCAGTAAACATAACCTTGTGTGTAGCATAAGTAGAAAACATCTTTTGTCTTTTATCCATTATAGGTTTGTATATCTTCATTGAAATGGCTTCTTTTACTTTCTTTATGAATATTAGGTTCTATACAAGTAATTGTAAAAGTTTATTTTTACAACGATGTTCTGTATTTATTACATGTTGGTAGATATCTGATGAACCACATCCATGTTCTCTATTGTAGTAGTTAAATTCCTACTAGTCTCCCCACCTATAGATTATTACAATCCACGTTTTATATTCTAGTAGTTAAATTCCTACTAGTCTTCCCTATCTATAGATTATTACAGTCCATGCTTTCTATTCTAGTAGTTAAATTCCTTGCAGTCTCCCCTGTCTATAGATTCTAACAGTCTGTGTTCTTTATTTTAGTAGTTAAATTCCTTGCAGTCTCCCCTGTCTATAGATTCTAACAGTCTGTGTTCTTTATTTTAGTAGTTAAATTCCTACCAGTCTTCCCTGTCTATAGATTCTAACAGTCTGTGTTCTTTATTTCAGTAGTTAAATTCCTTTCAGTCTCCTCTGTCTATAGATTCTAACAGTCTGTGTTCTTTATTTTAGTAGTTAAATTCCTTTCAGTCTCCTCTGTCTATAGATTCTAACAGTCTGTGTTCTTTATTTTAGTAGTTAAATTCCTACCAGTCTTCCCTGTCTATAGATTCTAACAGTCTGTGTTCTTTATTTTAGTAGTTAAATTCCTACCAGTCTTCCCTGTCTATAGATTCTAACAGTCTGTGTTCTTTATTTTAGTAGTTAAAGTCCGACCAGTCTCCCCTGTCTATAGATTCTAACAGTCTGTGTTCTTTATTTTAGTAGTTAAATTCCTACCAGTCTCCCCTGTCTATAGATTCTGACAGTCTGTGTTCTTTATTTTAGTAGTTAAATTCCTACTAGTCTCCCCTGTCTATGTTATTACAGTCCATACATTCTTTACTCTAACTGCTACTTTCTTATCAGTAGTTGGTTTAATTCAATTTTTTAAGATTGTGTAAAACTTTTTCCTGTTAAATAAATAAATTTATCTACAGTTGGACATTTGCAAGTCCTATCTATAAATGCAAATGAACTTGGCAGGGATTTAGTTTAGAGAGCGAGAGAGAGAGAGAGAAAGGTGGTTCCTCTTCGTCCCCTCACATGAAAGATTATTTAATTTTGCTTGGGAATTTATCTGTGTTTTACTTGTTTAAGGTGATGAAGTGGAGTGGGACATTATAAAAATGACAGGTGAGGGAATGGGGTGATCAAGATAAAGATGGCACAAGAGAAGTAAGCCAGGCCAGAGCCTGCAGTGTGAAAACCGATATTTCTCTCCATTGTGTTTTTATTCTGTTTGGTGAGCCAGTGACACAACAAACTGAATCTTTCTCAAAGAATTTTCCTAATTTTTCAGTCAGCCTGTACTTCTATAATGGAATTATTGAAATGTAATGACTTACTTATCCAGCCCTTCTGTTAAACTGTAATTATTTTTTCTCAATATCCAATAAAAGTATTTTATGATCCTTATATTTCTAGAATCAAGTGCAAATAAGTTTCCTTCATAAATACTTTGTTTTAGAAGCATTATAGCTCTACTAACCATGACTTTAAGAAGGGATATCTCATCACTTAGAGGTTAAATTAAATATGAAGAGACAATAAATATAAAATTACTGAAAACTGTTGAACTATTTATGTAGGAAAAAAGCCAGCGAATGTATCTTCAACAGATATGTAAACAAAAAACATCTGTGTTCATAAAGATGTTTAGGTACTTGATAACCATCTTGACAGTGACAAGGATTGCTTTAATTTAATATTATTTTACTCTCCAGGATCTATATTATAACTTTAACAAATTTGTATCAGTATCTTCTGTAGGCATCAATTCTCTTGTGTGTGGGCTTCTTCTCTGGAACCATCCCTGTAATCATTTTGTACTTGTTATAGTTTTCATGATTCTTGTGTGTGGGCTTCATCTCTGGAACCATCCCTGTAATCACTTTGTACTTGTTATAGTTTTCATGATTCTTGTGTGTGGGCTTCTTCTCTGGAACCATCCCTGTAATCATTTTGTACTTGTTATAGTTTTCATGATTCTTGTGTGTGGACTTCTTCTCTGGAACCATCCCTGTAATCATTTTGTACTTGTTATAGTTTTCATGATTCTTGTGTGTGGGCTTCTTCTCTGGAACCATCCCTGTAATCATTTTGTACTTGTTATAGTTTTCATGATTCTTGTGTGTGGGCTTCTTCTCTGGAACCATCCCTGTAATCATTTTGTACTTGTTATAGTTTTCATGATTCTTGTGTGGGCTTCTTCTCTGGAACCATCCCTGTAATCACTTTGTACTTGTTATAGTTTTCATGATTCTTGTGTGTGGGCTTCTTCTCTGGAACCATCCCTGTAATCACTTTGTACTTGTTATAGTTTTCATGATTCTTGTGTGTGGACTTCTTCTCTGGAACCATCCCTGTAATCACTTTGTACTTGTTATAGTTTTCATGATTCTTGTGTGTGGGCTTCTTCTCTGGAACCATCCCTGTAATCACTTTGTACTTGTTATAGTTTTCATGATTCTTGTGTGTGGGCTTCTTCTCTGGAACCATCCCTGTAATCACTTTGTACTTGTTATAGTTTTCATGATTCTTGTGTGGGCTTCTTCTCTGGAACCATTCCTGTAATCATTTTGTACTTGTTATAGTTTTCATGATTCTTGTGTGTGGGCTTCTTCTCTGGAACCATCCCTGTAATCACTTTGTACTTGTTATAGTTTTCATGATTCTTGTGTGTGGACTTCTTCTCTGGAACCATCCCTGTCATCATTTTGTACTTGTTATAGTTTTCATGATTCTTGTGTGGGCTTCTTCTCTGGAACCATCCCTGTAATCATTTTGTACTTGTTATAGTTTTCATGATGTAACCTTTAAATTAGTTAGCACATGTTGACAATATTTGGCATGCTACTGGTAAACATTACAACTGTTTTATAGACAAAGTATCAATTTTTCATTAAGTCTTAACATTTGTTCAGCATTCTTCTTTTTGCATGTTGTAAAGCCAGTTTTATGTATCAGAAAGTTGGTAAATTTCACATTCAAACTCTTTATAATGTACAAATAATTTAGATGTTTAAGAAAAACATTTTGTGTTATTTCAACTAGCAAGTATCCATATAGGTTTAGTAGAATTGACTGATCTTGTGTCCACCATAAAAGAAAACAGGAAGTGTAAATTGCTTCTATATGTGTAAAAACAGCTGATTGGGTTGAGAAAACTTGTATGTAGAAGAGCAAACAATGTTTCGACCTTATTTGGTCATGTGAACCTGATGATGACTAAAGAAAGTCGAAACATTGTTCGCTCCTCTACATAAAATTTTCTCAACCCAATCAGCTGTTTTTAAATATATATTTTTCTCTACAAGTGGGTTTTTTTGTAATCACTGATTATAAATTGCTTCTTTTGTTCTAGAATGACATTGGATTATAACACAAACGTGCAGACTTAATAGCTTAAATTTCAAAAAATTATACTTTTATAAATATGTAATTTTTATTATATTGACTTTCCATTCATGCCTGACTAACAACACAGAAGTTAGAATGACACAGTACACATGCACTTATGTTACAGTATACAATAATGCAAAACTGACATTTAGTTTTCCTGTGTGACTGTTTTAGTGGACTATTGTTTTGTATTGTACAGTCACATTTCAATTATTGTACATACTTGTATATATGTATTAGTATTTAAAAATAAGTTATGAAACTTATTTTTATTAAGATTTAGAACAGTAAATAATGAATTAAACAAACAAGTACCCCTTCCAGCCATGACCTTGGTTGCTGTTTCAAGTATGTTGCTAAGCTTTTTAAAATTTCACACATGCATGATGTGGAAGGAAAACAAAATTAGTTTTAATTATATAAAGTTGAATAGTCATAAATAACTATTGATACCAGAGAATTTCACTATAATTTATTAAGTTGAATAACTATGTTGTATCAGGTCTGACAAAAAAGTAAAATAAATGAATTTTTGAGCAAACTAAAGACACAATTTACTTCCTTAAAATCTTTGTTAGAAAGAAAAAGGAGGCATTCTAACACATTAAAATGGCTGAGAAAACCACTAGGGGAACATTCTAAGGCATTCTAACACATTAAAATCGCAGAGAACCACTAGGGGAACATTCTAAGGCATTCTAACACGTTAAAATGGCTGAGAAAACCACGAGGGGGAACATTCTAAGGCATTCTAACATGTTAAAATGGCTGAGAAAACCAGGAGGGGAAACATTCTAAGGCATTCTAACACGTTAAAATGGCTGAGAAAACCAGGAGGGGGAACATTCTAAGGCATTCTAACACGTTAAAATGGCTGAGAAAACCACTAGGGGGAACATTCTAAGGCATTCTAACACGTTAAAATGGCTGAGAAAACCACGAGGGGGAACATTCTAAGGCATTCTAACACGTTAAAATGGCTGAGAAAATCAGGAGGGGGAACATTCTAAGGCATTCTAACACATTAAAATGGCTGAGAAAACCAGGAGGGGGAACATTCTAAGGCATTCTAACATGTTAAAATGGCTGAGAAAACCATGAGGGGAACATTCTAAGGCATTCTAACACTTTAAAATGGCTGAGGAAACCACGAGGGGGAACATTCTAAGGCATTCTAACACGTTAAAATGGCTGAGAAAACCACTAGGAGGAACTTTCTAAGCTCTCATTTGGTTATTCACATTTCACATATTTATGTTCCTACAAGGGACCATTTTTAAAAATGGAAAGAGGTCAAAGGACCCACTGATTCACTTTGTAAGTCATATCTATGCATAATAAAAAGATAAGAGGTTCTTACTGTATATTCTAGCTTGTCTATATCAGTAATTTGAGTTCTTAATTTGTACAAAACTATAGATTTAATATTTTGATTTCACAAACATCTAATTTTAAACAGTGCTACATTCAACATATCAAGTGACTCGCAAAAAATTATATTTAGGTGTGTTCTTTAAATATTTACTTTTAAATTAAGAAATTAAATAATGTATAATATTTGAATTATATTCTACAATTTGATACCAAACCTGTGCCAACAAATGTGATGACATGGCCTTTGACCCATGACCTATCTGAAAAGGGTTAACAGTGTAAAAGGTACAAACTTGCTTTAAAACGTGTGTGGGCATTTTAGCAGTGTTTCAGATACGACATATCTTAACACAATGTATGTTACATTACATACAATACTGCAACAATGTGTCACATGATTTATCTTGATACTGTAACAATGTATCATGTACGATATATGTTTACACTAAATGTGTGTTGTTACACTACACATAATACTGTGACAATGTTTCTTGTATGATGTATCTTAATGCTAAATGTATGATGTTCTGTGGACAATAATATAAGAATCTATTTCAAATAGTATCTTTGAGTCTAGTGTTTGTTACTCTGCATGGATATAAAGACCTTAACAGTACAGGAAATAAAGTAATTTCTGACAAAATGAATGATGTTATAATCATAATGATGTGACAGTGTTGTAATAATGATCTAACCTAGGATCTATTTGTTTGTCTGTAAACTTACCCAAGAGTTAATATCACATCAGGAACAATGTTTATTTGCATCATTATATTAATATCACACGAGGAACGTAGTGTGAGCATACTTGTACATTGAATATATACTGACTTGTTTCATGTTTATTTCAGGTGATACATCATTACACAGGGGCAGACCTGAGTATTTACAGTTACCTGAGCATTTTGCTTCCATTTGTCATTCTACTGGTCATGGTTCGAAGTTTACGACATTTAGCATTAGCATCTACTATTGCAAATGTTTTCCAGGTTATGGGTTTGTGTATAATCTTTTTCTATTTGTTTCAAAATGTACCATCATCCTCCTCAAGACCATTTACTCAATCCCTGTCAAAGCTCCCTCTATATTTTGGCACAACAATATTTGCATTTGAAGGAATAGGAGTTGTAAGTACATTAAAACATCAAGTGTTATTTGCTAAAAGTTCTTTGCTTGAGACTTTGTAACAAGTTTTATTAGTACTTTAACATATTATGATAAACTTCATGTTTCTTTATGTTGTATAGTGTTTCTTTGTGCTACCTTATTTAATAATTGTTTATATCATGCGGTGTTCCTTTATGTTTACTAAAAGTTTGAGATATTTAAAATAACAATATATGTAAACATTTTACTGAAGTGTTCTGGAATTATCTGAGTGCTTTTAGAAAGGAAGCATTCGTGAGTCACAATTATAAGATAATGTGGAACTTTGGGTAATGGTGCTGCCACTTGTTTATCTTTTTTGTTAAATAAATTTCTCCAACTCCTGGACCAGAACCTCTGTTTAAAGTTGATTTCAAATTATTAAATATTTTTCTTTTTATTCACTTCCTATTTATTACCAGAATTGGTAGTCAATTTAACATTATTACAGTTAACATTGTGAGGAGTTACCATTTGTTTAATGTTCTGTTGGTGTAAAACATTCTTATTTATTAAGTCTGAATTTAAATATTCTGTTTGTTTAGTTGGTATATCAGTAATAAGAGATTCTGTAAATACCGTATTAATGTAACAGTCTGTAAGGAAGCAGTAAAATGACTGACCCGAGGTGAGTGAATTTCATGACAGTTAATAAAGTTCTTTAAAACATTACCTATATTTGGGAAAATCATTTGAAGATGTGACATACAAATGTTTATTCTATCATTGTTAGTAATTAGTGCACTGTCAGTTTTTTAATTTGTTACATATCTGTACAATTTGTCTATATACATTTCAGATACTTCCCCTGGAAAATGAGATGCAAACCCCCCAAGATTTTGGGGGGTGTAGTGGGGTTCTCAATACTGGCATGATTATTGTATGCTGCCTTTATTTAGCTGTTGGTTTCTTTGGTTTCCTCAAATTTGGAGAGTATGTAAGAGGAAGTATCACTCTGAACTTACCAGCAGAACCGTGAGTACACTTCACCCCCTCTCTTCCAGTTCAACCATTTCTAACAAGTTGTTGTGTTACATTCATAAAGTATATTAACATTGTAATATTATGGTTCAAAGTTTTGTTATCTAAGTTTTAAGTCCATTATTTCAAAAGAAACTTATGAAAACTACTTAAAACGTCAGATATTGTCACTTGAGCTGTGAAACTCTTCTACTTTATCTCCCTGAATCTTTAATAATACGATGGTAGCTGTTTAATTGTACATGTAGTCTCTTATGTGTCTATAGCCTTTTGATTTGTACATTTCAAAAAACCACTGAATGAATGCAGTTGAAACTAGTAATTAATTTCTTCAACCCTGACAGGTGCCTTGTTCACTGTCAACAAATTCATTTGTACTTTGCAGCCTACATATAGAGATTACATACACAAGTATATAGTCATTAGAAAGATATCATTTTACACTGAATCTAACAATGGTTATTTTCAAATTGGTGTTCAGTTTTTATCAGAGTACATGTAACTGACTATATTGTTGGTTGCCTGACTTTAACACTTAGATTTTTCTTGTATAAATATGTTAAAGCTAGAGATACAGTTTATAATATATATTTAGGTCTTACTAAATTATGTATTAGTTATGTTTTAAAATGTACAGTTGAAAGGTTTAAACATTTTTTTAAATATACGTTATACATTACATCTGTTCTCAAGGCTTACAATATCATGCATTGCTTGAAAATTTTCTAAAGGGTTGTGAATGTCTCCCAAAGGAACTGTAATATGCCTTTAGGGCACCATTGACTTATGTTTAGATTAATAATAAGTGGTGAAACGTTAAAAATTAACTATATGGGGAAAAAACATAATTATGCATTTGACACAAGATATTTACAAAAAATCAGAGATACGTTTCTTTTTCTATTTCCTAATGTTAATAATTACATTACATTGTACATTGATGATAATAGCTAGTTTGAAAAATAAAATACACACAATTAACTTAAACAAACTAATGATCTTGTTTTAAGAGATTCTACAGATTAAACAAATGAAATATTAAAACTATAAGATGCAGAAAAGAAATAATCACCTTGCACTTGATTTGTTAGTAGTTCAAATCTAAGTTACTTCTGTACCATAACGTTTTTAGTGAAAACATTAAAATACTGTTATTCTTTGTTTACAAGATACTTTGGATCTTTAACAAACTTTTACCAGTTTTTGAGACGATATGTTAAGAAATCTGTTATCACATGTATTTTTGTACAATTGAAATTTGTGACTCAGTTTCTGCCAATTACGGGTTCAACGTGAAAGGTTTAGATGAGACTTTGGGAGTTAGCTCCTTGTTTTCTAACTTCAGCAGTTGTTGAATAAAAGTATAGATTGTTTATTATATTGATAAATGTAGTTGTGTCTGGAGAGTCTAACTACATAATATCAATATGAAACTGACCAGCGAGGCTTTTCAGATACTGATGTCTTATGTTTTAACATTGTATCTGAGTATAAACAGATACCAATACAGTAAATTTTTTTTACATATAAGTACATAGGAATATGTAATATTAAGAGAGATATTTCTTTGGAAATTTTTAGTGATATTTCAACATAAAAATAGTGTCAGTTCTTCAGTTCTTTCTATTCTTCTAAAAGATGTGATATTTGGCTATTCCAGGGCCTACGAACTGGTTCGAGTCATGTTTGCCATAGCTGTCTTCTTATCTTATGCTATACAGTTTTATGTTCCTCTTCAGTTTATTTGGCCATTCATCAGAAAGAAACGTAAACTGGATGAGTGGATGTCCCAGAAAACTCAGAGAATGTGGGAGTACATACTTCGAGCATTCCTTGTAATGATAACTTGTGAGTGTAAAGTTCTGTATTAATAAGTTGGTTTTATACAAAACTTCATAATGTAGGAATACATACTTTGAACTTTATTTGTGGTGGTAATGTATAGAATACCAAATAAAAGTGTAGAAGTTTCTAAGTAGGTATATTTATTACAAGACTAAAAATAATGATGCTATCATAACATCAACTTATTATCCACTAATGATTACCATGGGTATATCATTGTGTGTGTATCTCTGTATACATTTTTAATAATTGGTATGCTTTCAGATTGTTTAGCAGTTGCTATCCCAAAGCTTGATCTTTTTATATCCTTGGTTGGGGCAGTGGCGAGCAGTTGCCTTGCCTTGGTGTTCCCATGTGTTCTGGAGGTGATTGTTTTCTGGAATGATGACATGAGTAAGTACACATCATGAATTCTTATAAATACCTTCTTTAGAGCAACAATTTCTCAACAGAGTTCAATAAAATAAATGAAAACATGTTTGATAATGAAGTGGATATTGTCTCTACATGTTCCCAATAAGTTATCTTTAGTTTGTAAAATGTATGCAGTAGATCTGTGTGATGGTGTTGGACTGGCTCCTTGGAACTACTTGGCGGTGTAGGACTGATTGTTGATAATACTGTCTTGTTTTCATTCTGTTGTTGTTTTTTATATTTTTGTCTTCAGTGTTCATTTATGCAACATTTATTTCTTCTAAAATATAACTGAATACTCCCATATCACTGTACAGTGATTATGTAATTACCAGCAATGTATTTTAAACTCTTGACTGAGTATTTTGGTAAAAATGTATTCTGTATCATTTAATTTAGATTCATGTATTGAGTTCAGATACCAAAAGCATATTATCAAAAATTGTCCTATAAGTTATAGTTCTGTTTTTAATATTGTTACTGAAAATATTTTGGTAAAAATTTCTTTCCTTTTTTCACAGCTCGTGGTGAATGGATTAAACTTTTTGTCAAAAACACATTTATTGCAACTTTTGGAATTTTTGGCTTTATTACGGGAACCTATACAAGTATAAGTGCAATTATAGAAGCATTTTCTTAGCATCTGAAGAAACCACACTGTAATAGTAAAAACAAAATTTATTAGAGATGTAAACCTGAGGAACATCCACAGCATTCAGCTGGTAAATTTGTTTTTTTTCTCCAAGCTGTGTGCTCACATGTCAAGCTTTTAAATATAACAAGTGCCTTGTATAAACAGAAGTACATGTTGTTTGTATTGTGTACCTCATTGATCTGTAAAAGTATGAGCTGATAGAAACTCAAACTTACAATAATTGAATTTTAAAACCATTATTTTTATTTATATTTTAAAGCTCTAACTCGAACAGAACTTGTTATCCTTCACTTTGTGTTCCTACTATTTGATCAACTCTTTGGTTTTCACCTTGTTGTTATCCTTCACTTTATGTGTTCCTACTATTTGATCAACTCTTTGGTTTTTACCTTGTTTCGAAGTCTGTTTTTTCATAATTTTTCTGTTTCCCAAGTTCCCTAGATGCTTCTGATATAACCAATGTTATTTGTGTTCTTCACCTGTCTGCTTCTTGCATTCTTTTTCCCCTGTTATTTTACTGTTTCATTGTTAACCCTACATTCAATTCCTTATCTAAAACTAAGATTTTGTATTTTTTCATTTAAAATATTTAGTAAGTTGAATAAATGTTAGTTAAATGTTTATAGAAAGTTTACTTTGAGTATTGGAAATATTTGGAGTTATTTATTGTGGTTGGCAGAATATTTGTACATACATTGCATTTATTCTAAAAACAGGTTGTTTGTTTTAAAGAATTGGGTATTTTCTATAAGGTATCATTCCTTTATTTTTGATTTATTTCTGCTTTGAATTGTGTAAACTATAAAATGTTTAACCTTGTTTATCCTACTTTAGATTTTAAAGCTAATCTCTGCAGTTGGGCACTAAATACCTTTATGTATAAAACAAATTATATTACTGTAGCATTGTTCCAGATTTTCTTTGGTAAGTTTGAATTGTTTTTAGAAATGTTTTTAATTCTTAGTCATTACTATAGAAAGAAATGTAAAGTATTTATTGTATTGAAACCAAATAGATCTTAACGTATATATAGTAGACTTAGTCCCATATTTCTGGTGAAGTGTAAATGTTTTGATGGCTTATTCTTAGTTTAAATGTTTTCACTCCTTAATTTGTTTCTAACTTTGAGTAATGACACCTATGGTGAGTCATTCACTTTTGTGGAAAACATTCATTGATTGGATAATGATAACATCTGTGATCTCCATACAGTAGCTTTGTCACTGTTTTTAATACATCCATGTGTTTTATAAATAATAATACACATGGTTTAACTGCTGCTGTGCTGAAGTAACTTTTCAATGAAGTTTCACATTAACCTTTTTAAATAGTGATATGGAGTCATGAAATGTCCTTTTTAAACTACTGGATTTAGTTGTTCATTTAACACAAACATAACTAACTTTTTCATCTGTACCTGGCTACAATACTTGTTGAGTTTTACAAACTGATGTATATCTTGTTGTAGGAAACACAGCAGACATCTGAATATAATTCATTGTAAAGCAGCAAAGTGATGAATTCTACTATTGGCTGTCACTTTTGGGTTTGTTTGATTCAAATGAAGTTACACTTTTGTATTCCTGCACTTCAGATCATTAAGGTCCTTATCTATACATTTAGGCTTATTGTAATATAATTAATTTCCCAACTTTAGTTTAAATTTGCAATTTGTTTATTTTTTATATATTTGTCTCTTGTTTCCTACACTACTTGAGAAGGTACTAAAATGTAGTGTATCACGTGTTAATTATAATACTAGTGGCAGCATTACCCCAAAATCGTGTGTTTTTACCACAGTTTTACTTTTCTTTTTACTGCAGGAGCACAGTTGCATATTAATCAGCTGGTAGATAAGCATAACAGTAAAGTTTTCAAAGTTCATCAGTGTCATTCTATGATAGTGAAATACTCGTACATTCTATCAGGATTCGAGATATATATATGACATAATAACAGAAAACTACTGTAAGATAAAACTGAACTATTGCTAAAATTGGAGAAGTATCTTAAGAACTATATTTACCCAGTAAAGTGTGTGTGTGTGTATATACATATAATAGTTGGGCTGCTGGTACTTAGTAGGTAAACTGAAGATGTCTTAGGAGATTTTAACAACAGCATTATAGAAATATTGTCTTATGGTGTTAATTTAGTTTGAAAGAAAACCATGAAATATATATTTAGTTAAAGCTGACTTCAGTTTGTTTATTTCTTGTAATGGCTGATCTGTTTTTTTGTGATGTGAGAATATTTTTAACGTTTAATAATACTAAGCAACCAAAGTAATGATGAATATTTATACAATATTACGTGTTCATGTTTTATTAAAAGAATGGAAAAATGTAGTCGCTAGATGTATGTAATTTTGTAAACATTAAAGAAAGTTGCTAAAAGTTCCAGAAGAACCATGGTGTCTCATTTTTCTGACTATCACCAGGTGATTAGGTCACTAGATTCATAACCAGTGGGTTGCAAGTTCAAATCACTGTGATACCCAGTGTGCTCACCCTTTATTTATTGTTATCATCCAATCATCAATCTCACCATTCATTAGCAGGCCAGGAGTTAGTGGTGATGACTGCTAAATTAGGGACAACCAGTGCAGATAGCCCTTGTGTAGCTTTGTATAAAATTCAAACCAAACTGTCATCTTTAAGATAGCTGTAAGTTAGTGTTATTTCATAAAAATATCTGTTTGTGTAGTAGCTTTATAAGTGTGTGTGCACGTAATTTAGAGTTCAATTAAAAATCTGAAGTAGTGAATTGAATGTAGCTTGGATGTTGTACTGTGACAAAACAAAATGACTTGTTAAAAGTAGCAGTAAGAAAGAATACGAGTGAAACAAAAAGACTGATGTGGTGTTGAATGTGGAAGAATGGATAATACAATGATAGAACCTGAGACAATGTTGAACTATAATTGGCTTTTTTTTTTTATGGAAATAGGATGTGTAGGCCTAGGAGTCATAAGTAATAATAGGATTAAATGGTAGTGGTAATGGTGTTTTTATTGCAATTTTATGGACATTGTGATAATCAAAGTCATGGCTCTAAATCTGTTTGATACATAAATAATTTACAAAACTGTTATTAATATCCCAGTATAAAATATTTTTACCCTAAAATTATCAACACAAATTGTATTTAAAACACCAATGGAACATAATGATAAATTTTAGGTAAAATAGACATGAATTGTACTAGAATTTAAAAGTATAATGGAACATACTATTAATTCCAGGGTAAAACAAACATTATTCAGTTTGTATCTCAGAACGGCTGGTATGGGTATTAACATATATTTATTGATAAGGAGAGAACAATGTTTCGATCTTCCTTGGTGCAGTGGTCACTTGAAAACTTTCTTAACCTGAATATGACCTAGGAGGGTTGAAACGTTGTTCTCTCAGTAAAAGTATTAATATCTATACCAGCTGACCTGAGATGCATTATTTCAAATGGGTTTCTCATTATCAAGCATTATTCAGTTTGTTCATAATGTGCCTCGTTTAAAACAACATATGTGATAAAATACTGAGAAATTTTCCTACAAGTCTTGGCAATATGAAAGAAAGAGCTTTGGATCAAACAATGGAATTATTAAACCTTTAACGAATTGTATTTAAAGTGATGTTTGTGGTAAACAGAAAATAAATGCAACACGTAAAGGATAAATGTACCTAAGGACATGATTATTTATTAACTTGTACTGGCGTAATAATTTATATTAAAAAACAAATAGCAATACAAAACCCATAGACGTTAGTGTACTGGAAGTGGAAACCATCGTGAACGGAACGGAAAATTATACTATATTAATTTTCCTACAAGTCTTGGCAATATGAAAGAAAGAGCTTTGGATCAAACAATGGAATTATTAAACCTTTAACAAATTGTATTTAAAGTGATGTTTGTAGTAAATATAAAATAAATGCAACACGTAAAGGATAAATGTACCTAAGGACATGATTATTTATTAACTTGTACCGGCGTAATAATTTATATTAAAAAACAAATAGCAATACAAAACCCATAGACGTTAGTGTAATGGAAGTGGAAACTATCGTGAACGGAACGGAAAATTATACTATATGAAATAATTAAGATTATTGATGAAAAGAAATATTCATGAAATTGTCAATAAAAGGAATATTTTTTTTTGCATAAGAAAAATACACGTTACTTATTAAAATCTTCGAGCAAAAGGATTTCTCATGTTCCTAAAAAAATTAAAATGTTGATTTTCATATAAAAAGGCTTAGTTTAAGGTTTTTCCTGAATTAATACCACAGACTGTAATGTTTTTGGGAGATCTTGTAACCGAAAGTCTAGGTCTCATTACCTGGTAATTAGGGCACTGTGGGTCGCCAGTTCAGATCCTCTCTTTAACCATGAGAATGTCATAATATGCCAGCCAATCTGTGTTCTTAAGTAAAGAGTAGTCCATCAGTTAATGATGGGTGGTTTTAATTAACTGCATTTCTTATGGTCTTATGATGTCAAAATTAGGGACGGCTTGCCCAGATAGCTGTCGAGTGATTTCTCAAAAATTCTAAAAAAAAAACACACGAGTAGAAGCCATCAGACAGTCACATTTGAACCTCTCCACTAGGTCAGCATTCCTTACAATGTTAAAATCTGGGGTTTGAGTCTCCAGGGTGGACAGAATAGAGATAGCTAATTAAGTAGCTTTGGGGTACCCATTCACTACAGAAATATTTAGTTTCTATTAATGTTCCAATCTCAATAAATGTAAAACCTTAGTGAAATAAAAGCTAATTGTGTAATTGGATACAAAAGGACCCATCTTTGTATGATGGTGGTAAACGCATGAAGAATGGATTTCTTCACGAAGCTTTTCAAACTATCTGAACAAGTGTCTAATTCATTTATTTTTAATCAATTAAATTAGACCATAATCCAGTTGCTCTTCGATTGATACAGCCCCATTAACATGGATAAAATAGAAAAGCTCTACGGCTCTCCTTGTTAATATCGAACGCCATAACGTAAAAACCCCAAAAGAACAAATATAGACAAAACACCGTAACATACAGAACCCGGAAGGAAAAGAACAAATATAGATAAAACACCGTAACATACAGAACCTAGAAGGAAAAGAACAAATATAGACAAAACACCGTAACGTACAGAACCCAGAAGGAAAAGAACAAATATAGACAAAACACCGTAACGTAAAAACCCCAGAAGAACAAATATAGACAAAACACCGTAACGTACAGAACTCAGAAGGAAAATAACAAATATAGACAAAACACCGTAACATACAGAACTCAGAAGGAAAATAACAAATATAGACAAAACACCGTAACGTACAGAACCCAGAAGGAAAAGAACAAATATAGACAAAACACCGTAACGTAAAAACCCCAGAAGAACAAATACAGACAAAACACCGTAACATACAGAACCCAGAAGGAAAAAAACAAATATAGATTAAACACCATAACGTAAAAACCCCAGGAGAACAAATACAGACAAAACACCGTAACATACAGAACCCAGAAGGAAAATAACAAATATAGATTAGACACCATAACATACAGAACCAAGTATAGAAAAGAGAACGAATAGAATGTTGTCCAAATATCACAAAAACAGAGGCCTAAAAAAGTGAGAGAAAAGAACAAAATATGTTTAGAAAATTATGGTGTAAAGAACCTCAGAAGAGATGGAAGAACAAATAGGATGCAGACAAGGCACTATAAATTACAGAACTGCAGAAGAGAGTGGTCACAAGAAGTACATAGTTAAAAATACCACTTGCTTCTCTTCAGTTTGGTATGTTAGATACTCAAATGATGTGTGAACGTACAAACAGTCATCTGTAGTTTAGAATAGCAAGAACTGTTCTAATGAAACCATTTGACAGTATGTTTCATACGTAATAATTATTTCCCCTCGTAGTTGCGCTGCGGGTAACCAATTTCCTGATATCTTTCGTTGTTTCTTTTGTCTAGGAAAAATTTAGGATTATATTCTGAAAACTAAGGCATTATGGCGTGTAAGAGATGCACGATCCACAGAGACAAAAAGTTGTTTGGAAACACAAAAAATAAAGTATTATGAGATAAGTATTTTTGTTAATACGGAAGGTAGCTAAAAGGGGAGGACCAATAATACAAAGTGATTTAACTTAATAAGAAACACGGGTCGAAGTGAAAACCATGATCTTCACTTAATTTATGACCCGTCTCAGGTAGACGACCTTTGTCAGACAGTATGCATCGTGTTACAGAGAAACTAACCTCCATATAAACTGAAAATGTACAGAGGCGCAGGTACACCGACTTGCTTGCTGACTTCACCAAACAGCGTGATAAGGACTTGTGCGTAGTGATAGCCTTATCAACACAGTCTTATGATACTATATAAAACCAAACAATAGATTGACAAAATTCACAAATTAAGCACATCTCATGAGTGAAGATAAATAAAACTCCACGTTATTTTTAAATCATTGAACTTGCATCATTTTTCAGTTTATGTACGTGCATATCTAACAAGCTATTATAAAGTGCCACTTCAGTGTATCATGGATATGAACAACAAATCATTTGACCTCGTGTCAGCTATTGGAACTGGGATGGAGAAACTGAAACAGCAACAGGTTAGATGTTCCTTGTTGCAGGGCCTAGTTTAATGAAATGTTGCCAAAATGAAGGCTCTTAAAATCGTTAAGATTTCTAGCAGAGTCCAGAAACAACTATCAGGTGGGGTGGGACGTATTAAGGTTAGATTTACTAAAAAGATTTTGATTTTTATATAAAATTAAACAAAATGTTTCGTATAAACTTTAGAAAATGTGTATTTAGGTATGGGCTAAAGGAGGCTCACTGATAATTTTATGTAAAATTACATGGGATGTAAAGTCCACGATAATTATTAGCTCCTGGGCTCACACAACCTTAAATCCTCCGTCTTGTGTAATTATTTTCGATTTTTTAATAGTTTTTTTCAAATATATGTTAATTATAATCAACTTTACAGAACTGTTCAAGTCTTAGATGGAGAATTCTAGACATTCCAGTATCTGATATTTTGCTCTATCGTTGTTTTGATCTTGAACTTATAAATCCTGTAACTGAAGTGAAGTAAGATTGAAAGAGTTATAGTGAACGAAAGCTGTCACTGACGGTTCGGTATGAAATGATGGAGTTTTTTATTATTAAAATAAAATAACGACTTACATCTCCATATTTTATTTTTATTGTCTCAATATTTTACCGTTAAAGTATGTGGGAACTATAAATAACCTACATTAAAAATAATATCAAACATTGTTATAGTATGAATGATTTTCCCAGCTGACGAATTTTATCAGAATTAATTATACTTGTCATAAGATTATTAATGTTGTTAGATTTATTACATTTTCAATACTGTATTTTTTGTCTGGTACTTTATGTTACAGTTTCTCCACTAAGTAAGGTTTATGTTATATTATAAGTTACAGTTTCTACACTGAGTAAGGTTTATGTTATATTATAAGTTACAGTTTCTACACTAAGTAAGGTTTATGTTATATTATAAGTTACAGTTTCTACAGTAAGTAAGGTTTATGTTATATTATAAGTTACAGTTTCTACACTAAGTAAGGTTTATGTTATATTATAAGTTACAGTTTCTACACTAAGTAAGGTTTATATTTTATTGGAAGCTACAGTTTCTACACTAAATAAGGTTTATGTTATATTATACGTTACAGTTTCTACACTAAGTAAGGTTTATGTTATATTATAAGTTACAGTTTCTACACTAAGTAAGGTTTATATTTTATTGGAAGCTACAGTTTCTACACTAAATGAGGTTTATGTTATATTATACAGTTACAGTTTCTACACTAAGTAAGGTTTATGTTATATTATAAGCTACAGTTTCTACACTAAGTAAGGTT
This sequence comes from Tachypleus tridentatus, assembly GCF_004210375.1. NCBI lineage: Eukaryota > Metazoa > Arthropoda > Merostomata > Xiphosura > Limulidae > Tachypleus > Tachypleus tridentatus. The sequence goes on along the minus strand of NC_134826.1, from coordinate 155,862,663 downwards.
TATGTTATATTATACGTTACAGTTTCTACACTAAGTAAGGTTTATGTTATATTATAAGTTACAGTTTCTACACTAAGTAAGGTTTATGTTATATTATAAGTTACAGTTTCTACACTAAGTAAGGTTTATGTTATATTATAAGTTACAGTTTCTACACTAAGTAAGGTTTATGTTATATTATAAGTTACAGTTTCTACACTAAGTAAGGTTTATATTTTATTGCAAGCCATATTAAAGGTTTATGTTAAGTTACAGTTTCTACACTAAGTAAGGGTTTATGTTATATTATAAGTTACAGTTTCTACACTAAGTAAGGTTTATGTTATATTATAAGTTACAGTTTCTACACTAAGTATATTATAAGGGTTTATGTTATATTATAAGTTACAGTTTCTACACTAAGTAAGGTTTATGTTATATTATAAGTTACAGTTTCTACACTAAGTAAGGTTTATGTTATATTATAAGTTACAGTTTCTACACACTAAGTAAGGTTTATGTTATATTATAAGTTACAGTTTCTACACTAAGTAGGGTTTATGTTATATTATAAGTTACAGTTTCTACACTAAGTAAGGTTTATGTTATATTATAAGTTACAGTTTCTACACTAAGTAAGGTTTATGTTATATTATAAGTTACAGTTTCTACACTAAGTAAGGTTTATGTTATATTATAAGTTACAGTTTCTACACTAAGTAAGGTTTATGTTATATTATAAGTTACAGTTTCTACACTAAGTTTATGTTATATTATAAGTTACACAGTTGCACAAAATAAGCTTTATGTAAGGTATGTTATATTATAAGTTACAGTTTCTACACTAAATAGGGTTTATGTTATATTATAAGTTACAGTTTCTACTACTAAATTGGGTTTATGTTAACTAAATAAGGTTTATGTTATATTATACGTTACAGTTTCTACACTAAGTAAGGTTTTATGTTATATTATAAGTTACAGTTTACACTAAGTGTTTATATTTTATTGGAAGCTCTACACTAAATAAGGTTTATGTTATATTATACGTTACAGCTTCTAACTAAGTAAGGTTTATGTTATATTATAAGTTACAGTTTCTACACTAAGTAAGGTATGTTAGGTTTATGTTATATTATAATTTACAGTTTCTACACTAAGTAAGGTTTATGTTATATTATAAGTTACAGTTTCTACTAACCAAGTAAGGTTTATGTTATATTATAAGTTACAGTGTCTACAACCAAGTAAGGTTTATGTTATATTATAAGTTACAGTTTCTACACCAAGTAAGGTTTATATCTTATTGCAAGCTACAGTTTCTACACTAACATAAGGTTTATGTTATACATAAGCGTACAGTTTCTACACTAAATAAGGTTTATGTTATATTATAAGTTACAGTTCTCTACTAAGTTTTATGTTATACTATAAGTTACAGCTTCTACACTAAGTGTTAGGTTTATGTTATATTATAAGTTACAGTTTCTACACTAAGTAAGGTTTATGTTATATTATAAGTTACAGCTTCTACACTAATAGTAGGCTCTATGTTATATTATAAGTCAAGGTTTATGTTCATATTATAATAAGTTACAGTTTCTACACTAAGTAAGGTTTATGTTATATTATAAGTTACAGTTTCTACACTAAGTAGGGTTTAGGTTATATTATAAGTTACAGTTTCTACACTAAGTAAGGTTTATGTTATATTATAAGTTACAGTTTCTACACTAAGTAGGGTTTATGTTATATTATAAGTTACAGTTTCTACACTAAATAAGGTTTATGTTATATTATTACAGTTACAGTTTTATGTTACTTATAAGTTACTAAGGTTTATGTTATATTATAAGTTACAGTTTCTACACTAAGTAAGGTTTATGTTATATTATAAGTTACAGTTTCTACACTAAGTAAGGTTTATGTTATATTATAAGTTACACTAAGTAGTTTCTGTTACAAAATAAGGTTTATAAGTTATATATTATACGTTACAGCTTCTACACTGAGTAAGGTTTATGTTATATTATAAGTTACAGTTTCTACACTAAATAGGGTTTATGTTATATTATAAGTTACAGTTTCTACACTAAATTGGGTTTATGTTATATTAT